>NW_015113263.1:264159-329456 GCF_001443285.1 Poecilia latipinna | reverse complement strand
GAGCCAACTCATCACCAGGTAGTGGTCAGTGGACAGCTCCGCACCTCTCTTCACCCGAGTGTCCACGACATACGGCCGCAGATCCGATGAAACTATGACAAAGTTGATTGTCGAACTGCGGCCGAGGGTGTCCTGGTACCAAGTGCACATATGGACACCCTTATGCCTGAACATTTTATGGACAATCCGTGACGAGCACAGAAGTGCAGCAGCAGAACACAACTCGAGTTCAGATCGGGGGGCCGTTCCTCCCAACCACGCCCCTCCAGGTCTCACTGTCATTGCCCACGTGAGCGTTGAAGTCCCCCAGCAGAATAAGGGAGTCCCCAGGAGGGGCACTCTCCAAAAAGGGTGGGTAATCTGAATGTTTAGAGCGTAAGCACAAACACAGTCAGATCCCGTCACCCCACCCGTAGGCAGAGGGAGGCCACCCTCTCATTCATAGGGCTGAACCCCAACTTACAGGCACCAAGATGGGGGGCAACAAGAATGCCCACTCATGGTAAGTTGCCTCTCATCATGGGCAACTCCAGAGTGGAAATATGTCCGCCTCCATGCCTGACTCCAGAGAGGGGCCCCAGTGACCCGGGTCCGGGAGAGGGAACACGGTTTCCAAAGGCCTTCTGCATCATAAGGGGACTTCGGGTTGCACTTTGCCTGGTTCCTCATCCCAGGGGCATGAAGCCCCAGACAGCGCAGCTCCGATAATCACTCCTATAACCCCTCCACCATTATAAGGGCAGCCCATGGAGAGGCGGAAGGACTTTACATTATTATAAAAATATACCAGTTTTGTGCTTTCTGCCACACAATAACAAATATTTTGATGCAAGTTTTCAACAGATGCTTCATAAAAGCTGGGCAAATGAGGGGAAGAACTGATTTGAACAAAATTTAACAAATCTGTATTTCATTCTTTTTATTCAGATTTTTAAAAAATAGATTCAGCTTTATTTGATCGATGTTTCTTCTTTTCTACAGTCTGGATTCAGCTGTTTTCATTTTCCTCTGATTAAGTTACTTTAACTGTTCCTGATATTTTTTACATAAACCTGTAAAAAATCTGAATCTAAAAAACAGAGTCTGCCATCGGTCTGCGATTCCCCTTTATTCCAGTTTTCTTGTTTTTCCAGTCTAATAACCAGATTTACATCCTCTATGTACACGCTCAGCTGGAAAACAAAAACTGAAAGGTCAGAGGTCAACTTCTCATGTCACAGCTACACCAGGTCTAAAAAAGCCACAACCTGCAGCTGACCTCTTAAAGTCGCAGTGCAGAGAAGTAAACTCCCAGTTTCAACATAAAACATCATCAGGAGCTTAAGGAAATCTTCAATATGATTCAATAATTTCATATGAACCGAACCAGGAGCAGCAGAAAGAGGCAGCTGGAAAATTAAAATGGGCGTCTTTCCCGTTTTAATGAGCCTCAGATTCGTATTTATAATTAAACAGTTAAATATGATTGGTTTAAAACAGAGGCGTCTCTGGACTCTGGCCTAGTCCAAACACAGCCGGGTAGCTGGGAAAATAAAACACTTTGATGCGTTTCATCCACTAGAAAATTCTGTTTAATTTCACTAGAAAAGATTATTAAAACTTGGACCAATTAGTTTTTATGAACACCCGGCTAAGTGTGAACCAATAAATAAACTAATAAATAATCTAATAAATAAAAAACTAATTTGTATTTATTAGTGTACTGGGTTTTATATTAATGTTTGTATGAACTCAACATGATTCTTTAGGGCGACCAGCTTCCCCCCGGGGGCCACGGCCGCCCGCTCTGCCCCCGTTAGAGACGCCCCTGGCCTGATCGAAACAGGAAACAGGAAACGCTCTGCTGCATCCTGGTTTGTTTCCACTCGACGCCAAGCTGGAGAGACATCAGCAATGACCTCAGAGAAACAGCAAACTGACCTCTGACCCTTCAGCCTGGGAAGGGTCAGAGGTCATCTGAAGTCCCGGGAGGTTCAAAGAAACAACCAGAAACCCCGGAGCTTCACCTCTGACCCTACAGCAGCTAGCAGGTCAAAGGTCACGACCCTGGAAGCCTCTTCTCTGCAGAAACAAGATGGCAGCCGGGTTGAAGTCAGCAGAGCTGCAGCTGGATGAAGGACGAGACTTCTGGGACAGAACCGGGATGGGCAGAACCGGACCCAGCAGAACCAGCAGAACTAGAACAGAAGCAGTACGAGGTTCTGCTGGTTCTGGCTCTGTAATGTTTGCAGCGGGTGTAACTTTCTTTGCACTGTGACGTGATCAGGAGCAGTAAGAGTTCTGTTCAGCCCGGTATTGGTTCTGCCCCCTCTGCGTCCGGTCCAGTTGAGGTCAGAACGGGTTGATCCGCAGCCCGGTTCCGAGCGGGGAGAACGGGTTGACCTTGGCCCACATCAGAGCGTCGTTCAGAGAAATGGCCGACTTGTTGTCCTCCAGCAGGAACACCGGACCCTGAAGCAAACAGAACCAGAACCAGAGCGTCACGCCGGCCCGCAACCTAGGGGTGTAGTGATACAATAATTTCACAATACGATACGATATATGATATTCTGGTCACGATGCGATATGTATACGATATTTGTTGAGCGATACAATTTGCTACGATTCAGTGCATTTTTACAATTTTCTGAAAGATTTTAGAAGGACAGAGTGATTTTAGTGACATTTTGTGTTCCATAGACTTGAATTTAGTTAACTAAAAACTAATAAAAAGCACCAACTACACAATACCTGACTCTGACTGGACAGTCTAACAGTCTGCAGCTGGACAAAATGAGTCAAAAACGCAGTGAGAGAATTAGTTTCTGTCATTTAATTCATGTGGATTTGACATAAAACTCAAAAGTTTAAACGGTAATCCAGGAGCAGAGTGGGGCAGATTATCCGCCTCTGTAGACTCTCAATATGCAAATGATTGCACTTATGTTTTTTTTTGTTTTGTTTTTTTTGGACACTGTGGCTGCATTTTGGAGTAAAAATGCAGCCACAAATGCAGTCTTTTGGACTATGGGGAAAAAGGCTTTTCTACCTTGTCTCCCGGAGTTAGCCGTGGCTGTAAGCTGTTTACTACTAACTGCTAAAGTCGTGGCTCCGCCTCACCCCGCAGTGATCGACTCCCTGCAGCTACGCAGCGCCGCTGTTCCCCTGCTTGGATCTCTGAGTAGCTGCCTCTCAGACTGCCAGCATCTCATAGTACTCTCAGTCTCTGATACTTTTGGCCTGTAGCTAATAAGAATGATCGATCAGCCATTGTTATCATGGAAATCCTCACTGCGCCGCGGATTCCGGCTGGGGCTTTTTCCTCTTCGTCTTCCTGCTCAAAACACAGCGCCGCTGCGCGCCCGGATGTTATCAACCATGTTCATTCTTCAGGTAATCCTTTATATACAGAACAGAAACCGCTAAGCTAAAAACTAATTACGAAGTGAATGCTACCAGTCAAAATCTGCATTAATTTCGCGATTTCACTGCTTTTGCAGCTGCTCTGTTCTCGCCGCTTCTCCTTTCCGCTTCTCTTTCACGGCTATTTGCGCAACTTTACTTCGTTCCTCAGCAACAAAATACAGCCCATCGTTATTTATTGAAGATTTTACATTTCCAAAAACACAGGAATCTAATGTTTCGTTTCGTTTTGTACGTTTGGAAGCTCATTCCCTCTCACATAATCGGAACAGCCGGGGAATGGCGGCGCTTTTGACATTTCTCTGACATTCGGAAAAATATGGTTTACTAATTTTAGCATAACTCCGGTTATACTTGGCCTATTAACAATTTAAAAACTGGTGTGTAGTTTATAATGTGCACTTTAAGCTCAAGTTGAAAGTGAGACTGAGGGAGGCGGAGTCTGGCTGCTACGGTAACAAACTAGACGTTAAAAAGAGCTGTCAGGCTATGGACCCCTATGGTTTAACGGATCGATACTCGCGGATGAAAAATCGATACTTTCCGAGGGCGGAAAATATCGATATATATCGCCAAATCGATTTATTTATACAGCCCTACCGCAACCCCGGGGAACAGAACCGCACAGGCGCTCACCTGGATCCTATGTCCGGTGAAGCAGGACAGGTGGAGGTCCGAATGGCTCGGCAGGTTGGAGCCGGTCACGTAGTCGGGTCCGACCAGAACCAGCGCGCCTGGAGGAGAACAGAACCAGGACCGGTCAGGACTGGACCCGATCAGAACCAGAACCGGTCTGAACTGGACCCAATCAGAACCAGAACCGGTCAGAACTGGACCCGATCATAACCAGAACCGGTCAGAACTGGACCCGATCAGAACCAGAACAAGTCATAACTGGACCGGATCAGAACCAGAACCAGTCAGAACTGGACCCAATCAGAACCAGAAAAGGTCAGAACTGGACCCGATCAGAACCTTTGTATGTAATAATCTGGATAATCTATTTACATCTCTTCACATTTAAAAATAAATGCAGGATGAAATAATTTTACATATTTTTAAATGAATTTATTTTCTTTAAATACGAGTTATTTAATTTCATCATTTAAAATGTTTTACATTATTTAATGAGAAATTTATTTACTTAATTTTTATTTAATTTTGTCCCTTTCGGCCTTCCATAGAACACAGGAACCATCAAAATACTGAAATAATTTATCATGTAACTGAAATATTTTCAAACTGACTGGTTAATTATTTAAATATTTAATTTATTTAGCGAATAAATTAAATATTTACTGAATAAATTAAAACGTTTCATTAATTCATGAATAATGTATTTATATATTTAAATGAAATATTCTCAATTTTATCCAACTAAGGAGATTTAAATCATTATTTCTTGAGTTATTTATTGTAATTTGGGACTGTTTGCCCTCCGTATTGACGGCGACTCTGTACCAGCTCCAGACAGGGTTCTGGTCGGGTTCTGTACCAGCTTCGGGTTCTGTACCGGCTCCAGACAGGGTTCTGGTCGGGTTCTGTACCGGCTTCGGGTTCTGTACTGGCTCCAGATTCTGGTCGGGTTCTGTACCGGCTCCAGACAGGGTTCTGGTCGGGTTCTGTACCGGTTCCAGACAGGGTTCTGGTCGGATTCTGTACCGGCTCCAGACAGGGTTCTGGTCGGGTTACCTGGTTCTGTGGCCTGGATCTTCCTCTGCAGGCAGCTGAACTCTTCCCTCTGACTCTCTGATGGAGGACTGGGGACGACAGAGACAGTTTGGACAGGTTGGACTGGAGGAAGAAGAGAGTGATGAAGAGGAGGATGAGGAAGAGGAGGAAATGTTTTTAAAATCTGAAAAGTGTGGAGAGCAGACCCTCAATGACTTTCAGAAGCCAATCAGCTGGTTAGTCAGAGAAGTAACCATGGTAACTTTACGGCTAAGTAGAAATGCATGCCACACTTTTCAGATTATTATGGTTTAAAACAGAATAAAACCAGGAATCATTTTCCCCTCCATCATCACTGATGATTTTCCAGATCTCAAATCTGCTCCTCCTCTTCGTCGCTCTCCCCCGCTCTGCTGCGTTGCCATGGTGACCCGAGCAGCAGAGCAGGAAGTGAGCACGGCGGCGTTGGCCGACCTGCCGGGCTGCGTCGCCGCGCGCCACGCCTCCAGCTCCGCCGACAGCTGCTGGATCTGCAGAGGAACGCCGACCTCCCGCCGCTTCAGCAGCTGGCTGAGACACACAGAGAGGGGGGTCAGGGGCTGCTGCCGTCGCCATGGAGACGCTGCCCCACCTGCAGGGGGCGCCACAGCTCAGGAGCCTTTAGTAATGTGTTGGCTGTAATTTGGTTGCTTTTCCGGTTTTATAATTTTATGTTTAGGAACTTCAACATTTTATTTTTTTCCTGATAAAAATCCAAACTTCTTAAAAACATCTCTGAGTAAAAACAGGAAGTTTGTCCTGGAATATTATTCTCCATTTGTGGGATTTTACTGGCATCATCTGTAAATATAAAACGTCTCTGAATTTCAGAAATTTGGAGAGAAGATGAGAAAAAAAAGGAAAAAGAAAATGCAATATTTTTCTTTTTTTTTTTTTTGAAATGTTATCCATTTTTCAGTAATTTTTCTACAATATACTTTAAAATAACGTTAATAAGATGCAGAGAGAAGACAGAAATATCCAGCAGTTCGGGAAAACGTTATTTCTGATGTTTATCTTTCTGATTGGCCGCCAGTTAAATTTCTTAATAAAAATAAAATAAAAAAACAAAGCAACTGACACTCCTGCAAAAAAAGCTAATCTGTGGAGATTAAGTACAATTGGATGGGATTAACATAAAAATATTACACGTTTTCTTATCCAAAGAGGAGATTGTGGTGCAATATTTGGCAATATGTTCAACATCAGATTAATAAAATGTTACCTGATAAAATCATTAACTAAAGTCAGAAGACGCAGCATTTATGCTAATGAACGTTATAATTATTGAACAGTGAATAAAAGTGATGAAAATGTAAAACTGAACGTTATTTTAATATTCTGTAGCGTTGTGTTTGCTAAACTAATGGAGACCAGAAGCTGACCTTTGACCTAATGTAGCGTTTTTTCTCATAAAGACGAAGATAGTCTCATAAAGACGAGGTCTCACTCTGAGGAAAATCCAATAGTAATAAACTGCAGTTGCTCTCCATGATAATCATGACATTCAGTTAGTTTGGAGCCGTTACTGTTGTTTCAGTAAACTAAACATTATTTTAAATAAACTACTGTAATCTCAGGACTATTGAGAACACCCATTAATTAAAAAAAATAAATAATATTATAAATATACGTCACATTTATCTAAGCTGCAGGTTTCCACCTTTTGGGGTTGCCTTTGAGTTTTTAAAAAATGTTTTATTATAATCATTTGACTTTTTTATCTACTTTATTATTAACAAAATAGTAAAAAACATAACATTTTTATTTAATGTTAAAGTGTGCAGAACGTCCTTGCTAAACATAATGTAACTGGTTCGTTTATGTGTGTGTGTGTGTGTGTGTCAGACTCTGGTGGAGCAGAGCTCTCTGCAGTGGGTCCCTCATGAAAGACTACAAACATGGAGGACAGGAGAGCCTAGTTACCATGGTTACGGGTGTGTCGGTTCATTCGTACCTGGTGAACTCGTAGAGAGCAGGAACGATGCTGCAGTAGCTCCGTCTGATGGCCAGTAGGCCTCCGATGTAACCGCACAGGATCAGCAGCTCACTGCGCTCTCTGCACACACGCACACACGCACACACACACACACACACACACACACACACACACACACACACGCAGAGTTACGACAGCCAGGGTGAGGGCCTGGCGTCCTGCGGAGCCGAGTTCCTCACTGGGTCAGCCTGGGCAGGACGAGGCGGTCGGTCCGGATGTAGCTCAGCAGGTCCAGGATTGGCTGAACCCCGTCCACCGTCCAATCAGATCCGGCCAGCTGCTCTGATCAGCAGCAACACGCAGCATGAGATTCACAGCGGGCATCCGCTCACAGCCGACACACAGCGGGGCAAACAGTTACCTTTCAGGAAGCTGAGGCCCATCTGCAGGGCGAGTTCAGGCTCAGAGCTCAGCAGGTGGAACTTCACGGCGGAGAACAGATCGCCGTCAGCCGCCGCGGCTACTGCCAGATCCGAGCACTCATCCAGGGAGGGAAGGCCACACTGCAACGACAAAACAACAACCATCCCAGAGAATACGATCAAACTGTAATCTGGGCGGAGGTCGCCTCACCCGCTGGTGCAGCTGGTTGATCTCTGCAGCACTTCCTGGGTGGAAGGCGCACAGCTTGGCCAGTAAGACGTGATTATCAGGGATCATCTGCAGCAGGTCAGCGGAGAGCTCCCTGAGAACAACAGACATCCTAACAGACCAGCAGCAAACACAGAAACTCCTCACACAGAAGCGGGCTGCATGTCTACCATGTTGGGGCCGTCATGTACTTCCTGGCCAACAGCTCCAGGCAGTAAGCTGTGCTCTGATTGGCTGCTTCTCCCAGGACCAGTCCCACGCACGCAGCCAGCTCCAACTCGTTTCCCCGGATCAGGCTGGCCATGGCCGACTGCAGGACAGAAACCTGGCTTCAGAACTGAGGAGGGAACCTGGAAAAACCTGGAGAAACCTGGAGAAACCTACGTGGATGTTGTCGACCGCCAGGTGGCAGCAAGCGGCCAGGACGGAGCAGCCATCTTGGAAGTACCACTCGGCCAGCTCCTTACAGACGTGATGAAGGAGGCTGAAGGCAGAGAGACGAAACGTTTATTATTATTTCTGCTCACTGAGTTTATGATAAAGATTTACTACTGGCAGATTAAACAGCAGAGAAACTGGTTAGTGTAAAAACGTAAAACTATATTAAAAAGTATTTCACTTCGATGTTGCTTTTGTCCTAAAATCATTTAAGCTACATATGCTACTTAATCTAATCGAAACTAAATTAAAATATGCTGAGGAGGGATTAAATTATTTGTAATTTTAAATCTTACCTTATAAAGGAAGCTAAACAGAGCTAAGATAAAATAAGCTAAGTTAGCATTAGTTAAGTTAATTTAACTCCTAAACTAAACCAAAGCATGACACCATAAGCTAAAATAAACTAAGTGACTTGGGATAAAGCAAGCTATGCTAAGCTATAACTAAAGCTAATATAATACAAGTTAAACGAATGTGGGTTAAAATAAGAAATGCTAAAATAACCCAAATCTAGCTAAGATGGGCTAGGCTAAGGGAGCTAATCTAGTGTAGGCTAAAAGAAGCTAACTTAAGCTAAGCTAATGTTGTGGATCTTTATCAATGCTGCTGATGAGTTTACTGTTCTCTAAGCGATGAACCGGGTTCCTGCCGCCTCCGTACCTCTGGTACTGCTGCCTGTTGTCCACGTCGTTCGTCGTGTGGTTGATGGACGAACTCTGCGGGGAACGGATGTTCCCTTCACACGCTCCCTGCAAACAGCAGCTGATCAGACCCGGCCTGCTGGACGCACCTGGTGCCCCGCCCCCTCTGTTACCTGTACGATCAGCAGGGCCTCCAGCAGCTGCCCCCTGCTGGTGAAGAACGATACGAGCTTCTTAATGTCGCCGGTGGCGATGCAGTACGGGATGGCGTCATCGTTATCGTCGGCCATCAGCTGATCGGCTCGTCTGCAGAAATACAACCCAGTTACTGACAGAACCAGAACCAGAACCAGAACCGGAACAGAACCAGAACCAGAATAGAACCAGAACCTGCTCTGCCTCTGGTTCTGAGTGCGTTACCTCTGCATAAGTTTCTTCCAGTACTTCATGGAGACTCCTGGCGCCACCGCCAAGGCTTTCTCCCACTGAAACAGAAGGCGGGTTCAGGGAGCAGACAGGAGCTGAACAGAACCTGTGTTTGGGCCGGTGACCCGGTTCTCACCTGTCCCAGCTCCACCATGAGCTCGCAGTACCTCTGGATCTGACCCAGCCTCAGGTGGATCTCTGCTGCTTCCTTCAGACGCTCCTCTTTGCTCGGCGCGCCGATTCCTCCGCCGAACTTCGACATCTTAACGATCGTCAGCTCCTGAGCTTCAGACTGAAACAATTAAAATAAAGCATTAAAAGATTAAAAGATAAAACAACTAGACAATAAAATAATAAAACATTAAAACATAAATGATTCCAGTGTTATTTGTGCCAGCAGCTTAAAACCCCCGAGACGAAACTAAAACCTAATTTAGTATTTTAAATAATTTAAATCCCTAAAAGGGATTTTATCTGATTGAATAAAGCTGAGGTCCATCATTATTAACAATAGCAGAAGAAAATATATAAATATACATTTTCATCAGGTTAGAAAGTAAAAAGACTTATTTTGTTTATTAATGTTTGATCTATTTACCTATATATATATAATTTAACTGATCGTTCAGTTTAATCAACATAAAAATGTTTATGTTTCTACAAACTGTGTTTATATTGTTGTAAACTTATTAACTAATTAAATCTTTTTGTGTTGCCTCGTATCACATCTGGTAGCTTCTGTTTACATGTATTTTAATGGCACTAATTTTATTTTAAATGCTACTTCTTAGTGTGATAAATAAACAAATTAACTAATTTAAATAAAATAGAAATAAAAGCAATACAAGGAAAAAACAATACTCAATTTGAAAAATATACAGTAAATTATTTTTCAAACTGTAAAAAGTGAAAACAAAATATAAATAAATAATTTACTTTTCAAACTTGTATTTTTCCTCTCATTGCTGTTTTGTTTACTACATTTTTCATTTTTGTCTGAAGAATAATTTAAAACATTTTTGGCTTTTTTTTTAGTCTTACTATTTTTCACACCAGATTAAACTAAGATTTTTTTTTCTGTTCACAGAAAACACTGAACCATTTCAAAATAAAGGCATTTCTGTTTTTGTGGTTATGAACAGTTTAGTAAAGTTTCTGCTTAACTAAATAATTAAAGCACTACTGATTCTCATTTCCTATTGTTAAATTTAGAGCTGTTGTTTTAGATGCCTCTCTTTGTGATTGGCTGTCTGCCTGCTGGGGGGCGGAGCCTGCAGGGTTACCTGAGCAGCTCACCGTTTTAAACTTCACCAGGTGTTTCATGTGCATCACGCCTTTGCTGTAGCTGGCAGGAAGCAGCGAGTCGTCCTGGCCGTTGATGACGAACACCAGGTCCCAAAGGTTGCTGCTGCCCCCTGGAGGCTGAGGGCGACACTGCACATGCTCAACACATCCAACAGAACCTCATCCGGAACCAAACGGTCCGATCCCCCAGCCGACGGAGGCTCCGGCCATCAGCAGATTAAAGATTTACCCGGAATGCAGAGATTATGTCATTCTTGTTTTAACTGAAGCGTCAGAAAAAGTCTGGATGAGATTTGATTTGTAGCTAACAGCGCCATCTATTGGTTAGCTTCACTATTTTCCCTGAGATTCATCACCAGAATGTTTATTAAAGATGGCGGAAGGGTTGGAGTTACAGCAGGACAGCAGCAGGGGGCGCCAGAGGTAAGGAGGCAACATGAGCTGATTATCTCATTATCCGCTGCTGCTTGTTTATCCGGTCACTCAGGCTCAGCAGGAAGCTGCTCCAGGCCCAGAGGGACCGGTTCTACTGCAGACCGGACCTGAACAGCTTCCCTGAGTTCTACTTCACACAAGAAGAAGAGCTCAGAAAAAAGGTTGTTTTCTGCAGACATTATCAGTTCTGACATCAGGTTTCATCAAATCAGTGAAAAACTGCAAGATTTTAGACAAAGCATCGACTTACTAAAACAGAACAATACAGATATTTAGGTTTCTATGGAAACTGCCAGAGCTAGGAAATACATTTTAACGATATTTTAAAAAAATAATTAAAGCAAGAGTTAGGGTTAAACCAGAATATTGCTTTTAAGTTAAAAAAAAAAACCCTAACCCTAACAGTAAATCAGAAAAACTCTTGGGAGTTTTAGACTTCATCTAGAAGAAACAGGAGAGTCACAGTGAGCCTCTTAAAGGGCCAGTATTGTGTTTTCCAGCCCCACAGGGCTATAAGTAGCTCTATCATGTAACTATGTTGCCTTCAGTTGTTACAAAATGACTTAAAAAAATGACTTAAAAAAATTCACTTCCTGATTTAACGCCTTGAAATTGGGTCTCTGTCTCTTTAAGAAACTCCTGATCTGTGTGAAGCTCCGCCTCCAGGAAGTCATCCCAACATGGCTCCTCTATTAACCCTTTAATGTTTTTACCAGCGTTGATCAGGGCTCAGCAGTTCCAGCAGCTGTTTGCTAATTGCTGCTGGCTAGTCTGAAGGAGCTGAGTGGGGGAGGAGCTGCGCCTCTAAGGCGGGGCTTGGTCCACCCAGGTGTTTTAACAGCTGAATGGTTGCCATGGAGACTAAAGGATTTGTCAAACATGAGAGAATCAGAGCAACACTGCAGGTTTGTTTCTGATCAAAGATCAAAACTGATTTTAGACACCGGCCCTTTAAGGATAAACTTTTACTGAGTTTTACATAAAAAATAAAGTTTTAATGAGGAAGTTTGCCTGATGAAGAGGAGCCTGCTGACATCAGACCCCCTGCTGACCCCGATGACATCAGACCCCCTGCTGACCCCGATGACACCAGACCCCCGCTGACCCCGATGACACCAGACCCCCGCTGACCCCGATGACATCAGACCCCCTGCTGACCCTGAACTCACAGAGAAACTCTCGGAGAACCAGCGCAGTTTCCTGGACCGGCCGTCTCCGCTCAGCTTGTCCAGCTCCTGCTTGATGTCTCTGGACACTTTCCCACAGAGCAGCGGCGGCGAGCCGGGGACCATGGCCGCGTCTGTGGGGAGAGACAGGTCAGAACCAGAACCGGGCCAGAACCTGGCCTCCAGCAGGGCTCACCTGTGTTCCCGATGATCCGGTCCCAGGGCGTCTCCGTCAGGATGTTGAGCAGCAGAGGACAGACGAGCGGCGTGAGGGACCAGAGACGGACGGTGCTGTCCCTGCTGCAGCTCGCCATGGTGAAGGGACGGCTGTGGTGACACGTCAGACCTGGGGGACAGGGAGGAGGACGGGGGACAGGGAGGAGGACGGGGGACAATGGGGAGGACGGGGACAGGGGGGCTTCAGAAACCTGGACAGCCTCAGCAGGGGCTCCTGGTGTCTCTCGGTGTCTCACCGTAGACGTCGGCTCCGTGGTCGAAGACGGTGTCCAGACAGGTCCCGTCCCTGGTGTCCCACACTCTGATCGTATAATCCCAGGATCCTGCAGAACCGAGCGGGACCAGAGACCAATGAGGACGGACCGGTCCCGCCTTCAGCAGCTTCACTATGTTTTTCCATGTCAGCTGATGTGGCGGCAGGACGATCTGGGAAAACGCAGCGTTCTCCACCACAACCAATCAGAGCCCAGAGATCCGTTTCATCACAGATCATCACGAGACGCACAAATGTTTCACAAAAACTGCAGCTGTAAGCCAAACTCATGGACAAATAGCGGGTCGCACTGGTCCCAGTACTGGGCCCAGTGGTTCTGTACCTGAGATGAGCAGGTAGGGAACTTCGGTGTTCCACATCAGGCCTCGGACCGGCGCCGTGTGTCCGCTCAGAACGTTGATGCAGGCGTCCTGGGTGTAGTCCCAGATCCGGACCGTTCTGCTCACACACAGAACCAGAACCATAGAACCAGAACAGCTTTCTGAGCTGGAGGCCCGGTTGGTCCAGAACCTCACCCGTCGTCGGAGCCGGAGCAGAGGATTCCCTCCCTGAGCGGCGACCAGCGGACGTGGAACACCTTGGCCAGGTGTCCAGTGAACACCTTGAGCGGCTGGTCGGAGCTGGTGGCCAGGTAGTAGACGCGCACGTTCCTGTCCTCACAGCCGGTCGCTATCATGTCCCTGCAGGGGACGGAGGGGACGGAGGGGACAGTGGGGCGGAGGGGACNCATTTTTAATTGTATAACTTTTTTTTTTTTACCATTTCTGCTGTTTACTATTTAAAAAAAACTTATTTTTTTTACTATCATTATTGTTACTATTACTGAGAATTCTCAAACAGAAAAAGGTTTTCTTCAGAATAAAAGCCCCAGTCTTTGTATGTTTGGGTTTTGAATAACTAATGGAAGTAAAACAGGAATAAGAGACAAGATGGGCTTTCAACAAAAGTCATAATTATCCATGAAAAATGATTCCACTGTATTTTCAAAATAAAGCTCAGTCTTACTGAGGTTAGCTAATGTACACATTTTCTAATATGGTAGCACATTATGGACATTTCCTCATGTATTCTGGTTTATTCATAAAATGTGTTTATCTGTTTATTGTGTATATTAAAAGACAAAAATACTCAAAACATGAAAGAAGTTTAAACTATTTCTGAGATTTTGCCAACTTCCAACTGAATTACTGAGGCCAAATATTTAAACCTGAAAGGAGCATCAAACATCTGAGGAAAAGCTCCACGTATTGCAGATAAACTCAAATCAACTCAAAAGGTCGAACAAAACAAGCAGACACTCATTTATCATGAATCAAGAAACAAACCAAAATAAAACAAACAGAAATTCAAGACAAAAACCAGAACATCCAGGTGGTACTGATAATTCAAAAATAAGAAGCTAGTGACAACATACCGAAGAGAATAAAGAGGCAGTGGGGCGTAACTCTCTTTAAAGACAGCAGAGAAGGCAGCGGAGGGACAGGACAGGTAAAGGTGGGAGGGCAGGACAGGTGGAGGGTCCGAGGCGTTTCCATGGCAACAAATTAAAAGGGGAAGAGAGAAAACAAACAAAAAGACAGGTGAGGGGTCAATCAGAAGGATAAATTACCTTTGGAGAGGATGGGGTTAGATAATGTCAAAATAAAAGCCTGAGTGAAGCTCAACCTCCAACCTTCTTCAAATCTGATAAAATGGAGTCAAATTTTAGTTTGTGCCTCTGACATTTCAAAGACACTAAAAAAATGTTTCCAGAGGTCATCAACAGTATCATCAAAACAAAAGCAGCACAAAAAATTACTGCTGCACAAACCTAATCTCTGATGACCTCTGATGACCTCTGTGGTTGACCTCTGATGACCTCTGGAAACTTAATATCTTAAACAAACTAAATTTTTGCTGCACAAACGCTTCGCACCATTTTGTTAGACTTGAAGAAGGTGGGGGCGACTTCACTCAGGTAAAATAAGATCATTTCAAACATCAGGTGTGTGTCTGTGTAAGGATGCAGGTGCGGGGAGGGGTGATGATGTCACAACAGGAAGTCAGAGCTAAAAACCTCAGAGGAAGTGTGTGTGTTTCAGAGGCAGGAGTTCGGGATTCCCCACTCAGCTCTGGGATTTCAGACATTTTGATCAGATATTTTCAGCAGTTTGGGGTGAAAGCGGGTGAGTGCTGCCCGTCAGCGCCGGCGCCGCTCACCTCAGGGTTCAGGTTGCTGACCAGCAGGACCGAGTGTCCGGCGGGGATGGAAGGGAAGCCCAGCCTGGCGGTGGCAGGGAGGGCCAGGGAGGCCAGCGCTCCGGGGAGAGCCGGCACCGTCAGGCCCGGGTAGGCGGAGGACACTGGGAGAGCGAAACACACCAAGACAACCTGAATAAAACCACGATTATCACACCAGGTGTTGCTTCACAGCAGGGGAGGAAAAACCGTTTTGGGACAAATCGACATCATGAGTGGCGAAATCGGTTTAGAAGAGGAAAAGGAGCCGCTTCAATAACCTCCGAATTAATACTTTCACTTCTTCATCAAATAAACAAAGACCATCAGCAGAAATTCAGCATCAAACATTTTTAGGGTTGAATATTTGATGAAACATTCCCGGTACAGTGTCTGTAACGCTGGCCTCTGATTGGCTGCAGCTCCTCAGGTGAAACTCACTTGCTGGCTGGATCGCGAACGCCGGTGGAAAGCCGTGCGTCGCTCCGGCGTACGGCGCCGCAGAGATGATTCCTGGAGCTGCAGAGAGGAAACAGAAGCGTTCTGCGTTTGGAGGATCTGAGGCCGATTCTACTTCCTGTTTCTCTGAAACTTCTTTTAAAATCTGTTTCTGATCAGAGATTTTCAAAGTTGGCAAAGCAAATCAGCAACCAGCTAACAATCAGCAGCTAAATCACACACATAGTTACTAGAAAGCTTTCATCCAGACATCACAGGATTAAATTCATAATTACGTTTTGCATTAATTACTAAGTAGCTTGTTCAATAATTCAGTACTTATAAGTAACAGACATCATGTCCTTTATTCAAAATACATTCAATAATAAGCCCAGGCATAACAGGCATTTATTTCACCAATTACACTCCAAACATTAACATTTCCAAATGTATCAAACACCATAAAATAAATAAATAAATGAGTCGATGACATTTTAACCGAATTAATAAGGAAATTTGAATTATTATTCAAAATTCACATTGTGCAGGTTTTTGTGCTACCGTTTGTGTCCCTGTTGCTCTAAAGCCGGGTTGTAATTGGGCATCATTTTGGTGTGTGAGTGGGGGGCGTGGCCAGCAGCAGCTCATCAGGATTTAAAGAGACTGGAGGCCCAAAAACGCCTCGTTCTGAAAGAACTGAGCCGACTGGAAGCTGAATATCTAAGAATGATTTTGTTACAAAAACAGTCATGCTTTGTAGCCGATGGACTGAATTATTTAACTCCCCATTGAGTCTCATTGAGTTTTAGGATGTAAAAGGCTTCAGCCGCTGACAGTCAGCAGTCTAAAGATGGCGCCCCCTGTGGCTGGAGGGATGAACAGGTAGGGTAAATCTTTGTAGATACTTTATTTTTGTGAACTTGCCCCCTTTGCAAAGCCCTGCTGTAGCAGCAGACTTCACGTGGCGGCGTGTTGGCCGTCCTTACCGAAGGCGGCGGCCATGGCATGGTGCTCCAGGGTGGGCTGGCTGTCTCCGGACGGCAGGTCCGGCCGGGTGAAGTCCCGGCTCTTCTCGTTGTTGTATTTGACGTTGAGGCTGGTGAGTTTGGAGAAGCTGATCCTTAGAGTGCAGCAGCCGTTGTAGATGTTCTGTCCATCCAGAGTCTGGAACACAACAGAACCGTCAGGGAGCCGCCCCGCCGCAGCACTGGGAGCTGGGAGCAGCACTGGTTACCAGTTTGGCTGCCTGGGCAGATGAGCCGTCTGAAAACTGCAGCAGCGCCTGGAACTGGTTGTTCTTGGTGAAGATGATGATCCGCAGCACGGTGCCGAACTTTGAGAAGATCTGAGGGTCAAACAGGAGCAGAGACACGATTTCAGATAAAAGTTTAAAGGGTTTTACCTTTCAAAGTTCAACCAGCAGGATTTTAAAGACAGGTTCCCATTTAGTTCTTTGAATCATTTCAACACAGCGCCAACAATTGATATACCATCAAAAACTATCAACATTTTCAATTCAAATCGCTTTTTTACTGCCAAATTATTAAATAAATAAACGTACAGGCTCAAAAACAAAGATATTTACAGTTTTTAATCTGTTATTGAGGCTCTTAAACAGTCAGATTGGATCAAAGTGATTCAGGAAGTCCTGATCTTTCATGAGATTCTCTAGAAAAACTGACTGTGGTCGCCGACATTAGCATTAGCTGCTTCATGTTAGCATTGAGATACTACTTTAGTTAACTCCTTTTAGCACAACTTGGACAAAGCGACAGTATTTTCCAGTGTCCAATGAGATCGCTGAGCGACCCCGTCGTCCATCGACGACGTTTACAGGTGTTGCTCATGCGTCAGATTTATGGTTGTACCAGAAACACAATAAAAAGGGAAAAAACAAACAAAAAACAATAATTAAAAAACCCAACTGTAAAAATTTTTTAACGCATTAAAATCTACTTAAGCGCAATTAGCACAATATAAATATAAATGGATGTAATTAACCTTGATTAAAAACAGCCATGAATATTCATACTAGGTTATATGTAATTAATCAAAATGGACATGTTGTAGAAGGCTGACTTTGTAACTGTGTTTATGTGACTCTGAAGGTTCAAACCCAGATTTCAGCCTGATCTTTAGTTTCCACCTGCAATAACTGAAGCTAATTGTTTCTCTCCAGGTGTAAAGGTGAAAACAACATTCTCACCTGGCAGAGGGCGTCCAAGGTGACCGGATAGAGCAGGTTCTCCACCACCACCCGCAGCACCGAGCTGGGAGCTGCCATCAGCGTGTCCACATGGGAGGAGCTGAGGGCCCTCAGAGCCGCCTGGGCCCTCTGGCAGAGAGAGAGAGAGAGCGGTTAACGGGGCCAATGCTGGCCACCGGGGGCCAACAGGAGCCACCAGGTGGCCAGCAGACTGCAGACAAAGCGGGAGTTACCTCCTGGTTGGGGGAGTTGTCCGTTTTTAACTCCTTATGGTTGGAGAACTGCAGGTAGACGGGTTGGTGTCGGATGACGGGCATCATAGTGGAGTAATAACCCACCATGTTCTGAGCCGCTTCCTCCGAGTTCATCTCCAAGAAGGCCTGACAGGCGACACGAAGCAGACAAACAGTCAGGGCTTCTGCAGGTTTCAACAACTCAAATCCAGGAGCTTAAAGCTGCAGAGTGTCACTTTTTAATAAATATATTTTTTTACATGTTTGTTAAAAATGCCACCATGTTTGTCGTGAGACAGATAATCTAAAAAAAGATCAATCTCCTCCCAGAACCGCTACTGCCTTCTGAAGAAAAGAACCAAAAGCAACCAATAGGAGCCAGGAGGCGGGTCTTAGCGCTGTCAATCAACGCTGTGTATGCATTGAAAAATGTGAAAATGGCTGTTACAGGAAAACAGTTTATTCACCGTCGTCAGTGGCTATGCTAGTCCTAGCTCTGGGTTAGTTTCTTGAAGGCAGAAGAGCCTTTCACAGACTGCATGTCTCATACCAAACTGTCACAACAAATATGTGAATTGTTTTTAATAAAAGCTACCTGCAGCTTTAAGGCCTGCTGTTAGCACGAAGGTAAAGGTTGTTGTTGTTTTTTTTAGCTTGGATCAAATGTTGAGAAAACACAAATTCCTGACTTTAAAATAAAGTGTCGTAAACCTTAATTTTGTATAAATTTTAAGTAAACCAGTGAAAAACATTTTTTTTAATGAAATTGTTCCATAAAAACAGCCATTTTAACCAGTTTGTTTCTGTTTCCCTCATGCAGAATCCAAACCACTGGGACAAACTAGTCCGATTCGTATCCACTTTTATCCAAACCAAATGGATTTGAAACACACAGATAGAGATACAGAGACGATATAAAGCCTTCAGTTTCCATGATTGGCCGTTCTGGGCGTCATGGCGACGGCCTATACCTGGTTCTTGGCTTTCAGCATCAGCAGGTTGGTGACGTCGCCGAACGGCAGGCCCAGGCTGATGACCTCGGCCTCTGTGATGTCGCTGGGAAGCTTGCGGATGTGGATGACCCGCGATGGCAGGCTGGGGCCTCTTATGTCACCTTTGAACTTCTTGCTGTCGTTGCCATTGGCTGCAGGAGTAAAACATGAGAACGTTCAGCCACTAAGTGGTGAGGTCGTTTTCCTGTTATTGACCTCCTGCATGTTATTGTTAACATTCGGACACAACGCCGCAGGGCAAAAAGACGGAGGTATCATTAAAGCAGTAGCCACAGCAAAGGGAAAATATGGCAGAGAAACCACTGAACAACAACTCACGTTCTTTTTTCTCGCCCTTTGTGTCAGCTACGCTACACACAGACCCGTTGCCATAGCAACTGACAACGACAACACTTTATGTTTCAAGATTCAACACCCAAAAAACACAAAGATCAAAACATTCAGTCGGGTACAGTTTCATGTTTTCAGGCTTGATGTTTGTTTTATGATTAATAAGTGAATCATAAAACCACCGTGGTGGTGAATTAGCTACCACTGCTATTAGCTAAGCTACCGCCGCGGTGGTAGATTAGCTAATTTAATCACCTGCTCTACTGATGATCTGTCAGAGACTTGACAGCTAAAACCAATGCTAGTCATTGTTAGCGATCCGCTTTTTGCCCTCCGTCTGGGAGGAGGGGGCAGGACGTTACCCTGCAACAAGTCTAAATCTTTTCTAGAAACAGTTAAAACACAATCCAGCCGTTACACAAAAAACTTTGATATTGGAGGATAAACTTTTATAGAATAGATCTTAGTGTTTTATTGCTGTTGTACATTTTTCCAATGTTAAAAATGTTTCAATGTTACAAAAATGTTAAAACATTTTAAACTTGAAATCATTCTTGTGTGAAAGAAATCATAATGCAAAATATCACAGATGATCATATTTAACCAAAATTTAAAAATTGATACAAAAACAATGAAAACTTTGGGTAACTTATGTGAATTTCTGACCTGTGGTGCTCATGATATACGGGCCGTTGGAAACGCTGGAGAAAAGCTCGTCAGATCCTCTCTGGAAATAAACATAAAATTGATCATATTTAATATCAAAACGTTAAAGTTTTAATTATGCAAACAGTAAAAAAGAAAAAACTTTCTGAATTAAAGAAGTAGGAAATCACAGATGTGCTAACAAGTTTTCCTCCTGTACAAGAGTCTGTTGGGCAGAAACCCATCATTACATTCATAGAGTTAGAGTCGTTCTCAGGGCCAGTGTTGCAGTGACACACTTCTACCAGCAGATGGCGCCCCACAGACGCAAATGCGGATGAATTTGAATCAAACCGGCAGGAACATTAGAAACCGATCACATCGCCCAAACATCACCTGCGGCCTCTGGCTGCCGCCCCACCAGCAGAGGGCGCCGGGGGGTAAATTCCTGAACCAGTTCATTACAAAACAGATGCTGACAAACAGGCAGAGTCTCATTCAGCAGACTGAACCGTCCTCATCTCCGGCTGAAGGACTCCAACTCAACCAGAGTGTTTCTCAACAAACCCAGAGTGAAGGTTTCACTTAAGATTTACCAATAAAAAAAAGCAAAAAACTCAGGTAACCTCAGGTAAATGTTTAAGTTAAAAAGAAACTTGAACATATGATGAGGTAATTATGCTATTAGTAGACATTAAACTATACATAAACACCTAATGACTATAACACATAAAAAAGGCAACCATAAAATGTTTTTTTCTATGAATTTTTTTGCACTTTAATACATAGCTCCCAACAGGTCTGAACCGGACGTGGTGCGCGCCATCTTGGTAGGCGGGAGCACTTTACCCACCACCGTGAAATACTAAGATAAATATCGCTGGCATCAGCAGAATCAGCTTAGCTAATGTAGCTTTTAGCTGCAAGCTAAGACAGACATGTAGCCTACATGTTTGTTACCAGATGTACTTATTCTGCCAGTCACTAAACATTTTTATTCACCCAAAGAGTCGTTTGTCCTTTAAAAGCAGCTTAGGCACTGATTGTATGTGAAGCTCCTCCAGGTCGGACGCACGCTTCATGTTCACCAGGTAGTTTTATCGTAGTATGAATTTGGAGGCAGACTGTCCACGTTGTCTGTCATATTTTCCTTCTCCGCGTTATACGGGTTGAGCCTCACAGCCGCCATTTTGTTCATGGATCTTTTCTCTCACATTGGTCGAGATTGTTTGTTGGTCTGGAAGCCATGGATTGATTGCTGGGATTGCTTTGCGTGTTGATGGGAACACACATCAATGCTCAAAAAGTATGAAGAACTATTATTGATCTGGACTTTTTTTATTTTTGGGGTCGTTTGCTGTTTGGAAGGAGATAAAATGAAGGATGGTTTTCAGCACTATGCTACATTTCTCTGCTTCCAGTTTTGCTGCCTCATCGTTTCATCTCTGCAGGAAGCTAAAGGTTTCTGGCTTTTTCTTTCTACCTGTATAAAGCTGCTGGGATCTGCTTACCGATCCTCCCATGAATAATAAAAGCAGCAGAAACCCGAGCGCCTGTCTCCGCTGAGTCTCTATCTCCGTCTCCATCTCCGGCCGCCAGCTGCAGAGCGACGGCCGGACAAAGGAGCCGCGCTCCGCTCAGCGGCCGCCATGAAACGACCGAACCGCCGCGCTGCTCCTTCTGATGACATCACTGATGATGCGGCTGGTTGCTCCGCATCACCGAGGGATTGAAAATAACTCGGTGTTGATGGAAATGATAATAGAAAACTGAAGCTCAGGAATTGTTTCCGGTTTAAATGAAATATGAGGAGATCAGCATCTTCAGAGCTGATCTGAAGATGTTTCCCAGAGTTGTGCAACTAGTTACATTTACCTGAGTAACCTTTTTGAAAAAATGTACTTTTAGGAGCATCCTTACTATGCTGTACTTTTTACTTGAGTTATTTTATTATGAAGTATCACTGCTCTTACTTGAGTAAAACGTTTGGCCACTCTGCCCTCCTCTGCTGCTTCCAGATAAAGCTGCATGTTTCTGAATTAAACTGGTTCCTGTACAGATTAATGAAAATTTCTGAATTTAAGAATCCATCTTTCTTAAAGGCCATTTTCCCTCGTAATAGTTCAGTAGATTTGGTTTGATTGGTGACCAAAGATGAATTATCTGCTCCATCTCCAGCTGCTGTGGTTCTTTCTCTGCTCCGAGTCAAACCAACCAAACCTTCTGAACAACTTGTTCTCCTCCTGGCCTGTAGGGGTGCTGCACCAAAACCACTGAAGGAAACAACACAGAAGACGACACTAAGCACAACTTCCTTCTTCACTAAATGTAAAGAAAAATGGAGTGGCGTCAAGGATTTCTCTTCAGTCTTTTGTTAACGACAAAGCCATTTCTCCTGCTAGCGCTAACCTAGCGTGTTTGTTCTGGTTGTATTTACCCAGAATGCCCTGCACTGTAGTCCACTTCCTGATTTTGAAGCGGTCTCCAGTCCGCTTGGCATTCACATTCTAACTGCACCAGAGTTCACTTCAACTGAACCCAGACTGAGGTTTGGAGGTGGAGCAGAGTTCAAACTTCCACAAATGAACTGGACTTTCTGAACTGGACTGGAGTCGGATTAAAGCGGACCGAACCAGGCTGCCGTGAATTAGTCCTAAATCTCATTTCACAGTAAACTACATTGTAGATGATAACTGTCCAAAGTGGGTCCTGGAGGGCCGGCATCCTGCATGTTTTAGTTCTCTCCCCAGTGGCCATAACAACCTCCTCAGCAAGTCGATGTTCTCCTTAGGTCTCTAACGAACATCATTTGATGCAGGTGTGTAAAACCAGGGCGAGAGTAAAACATGCAGGATGCCGGGCCTCCAGAACCCACCTTGGACACCACTGTTGTAGATAAGTGTCCAAAGTGCGGCCCGGGAGTCATTTCTGGTCACTGGACCGATTCATTTTGTGACCCTCAACTCCAATTCATGAAATATACAAATCTGACCAGGTGCTTTATGCAGACAGACTCCTTTGTCTTTATTTCAGGCAAATATTACCCACCAATTAAAGCCTTCTTTCAAGGGACCATTTTAGGTGCAACACAGAGTATCTGTATTTTAATAAACGTTCTTATTTCACAGCAAACAGAACCACGTGTAGTAAGACATCCAACTTATAAACTATGGAAAAGGTAATGCATCTTGAATCAGGTTAGTCACCAGATTCACAGAAATCATCTAAAAAGAAACTCATTGAACCAGATGAGGAATCGCTGCAGGCTTTCCCAAACACTCTCAGATGTTTTTATCCTAAATGTAGGCCTGTCTGAACACGACTCCACCCTGCTGGCTCCTTTACCATTCATCAAACTAATCACCTGGAAAGAAATGTCGATTGGAACATTTTACCAGTTTTCTTCCCAACATCAGAGTTTATCTGGGATTATTCCCGACATTCACAGATCTGTTGGGAATCTGTGAATTCCTGAAGCCTTTCTGTGGATTATCTGGGGCGGTTCCAGTCCCAGGTGTTAGCACTCAGCCTGGCTTCAAGTTACTCGGCCGAGGCCAGAGGAGGAAACCGTAGAGGACGCCGCCCCTGCTCGTCGCATCACTTCCTGCTCTCTGATCCCCTCAGATATTACCGTTTCTCCTGATCAACGCCGCGTTCAGGAACCACAGCACGGCAGGACTGAACACATGCTAACAACGTTTTTAAAATATCAAAAAGCTTTACCGCTAAACAATAAGCGACCAGCACTAAACACAAAACCAGCTAAAAACTAAACGTCTCATTGAAAGTAAAAGTACGGTTCCATTTTCACTCAATTGGGACAATTTGGGGAAAAAAATGTTACAGCAGGATAATAAATCAATAATAAAATACACTGAGACAATATGTTAATATCAGGATAATACGTCTGATTCAGAACGCACTGCATTCTGGGGGATGTATGCAGAGGAAACTAAGCTAGACTGGTGGCGTCAACAAACTCATTCAGTATTTGGTTGCCTAGCAACAACCTGCTGAGTAACTTACGCAGCAGTAGTTTGTTTCTCCACCGTCCCTCATAACTGTTTAAAAATAAAAAAAAACAGTGGACTATAAACTGCATAAAACAGGAAAGGTTTGGTAGCATTTCAGATATTTAAAGCAAAAAACTAATTATCAATATCGACTGATATGAAATGTTTATATCGTGATAAATATTTCAGCCATATTGTTCAACTTTAAGAGGCATTACCTTTTATTTATTCTCTCCATTTAAGCATAAAAAATACAAATTTCCACCATTTTCAGTTTGTAAACACATCAAATACAACTTAGGAGAAATTTGACTTTTTGATACAACGCCTTCTTGCCCGGAACGTTAGCTGGAGATAGGCACCAGCACCCCTCCCGACCCCACTAAGGGACAAGGGTGTAAAGAAAATGGATGGATGGATGGATGGATATAACGCCTTGAAATCAGGCCTCTGTCACTTTAAGAAGCTCCTGCTCTTTCTGAAGCTCCGCCTCCAGGAAGTCATGCCAACATGGCTCGTCCATTAACCCTTTAACATTTTTACCAGCATTGCTCTGAGCAGCAGCTCCTATAACGAGCTCAGCAGCGGTTTGCTAATTGCTGCTGGCTAGTCTGAAGGAGCTGAGTGGGGGAGGAGCTGCACCTCGAAGGCGGGGCTAGGTCCACTCAGGCGTTTTGCACAGCTGAATGGTTGCAATGGAGATTAAAGGATTTCTCAAACATGAAATAATCAAAGGAAATAACATAACAGGATGGAAATTTCACATGATGCCGCCCCTTTAATAAATGTGTTGTTGTGATTCCTCAGGGTTTTTGGCAGGAATGTGACGCCATAAAACATATCGTTCAATCCAGGTAATAAAGCATTGCTGCATTTAACCACTGCAGCGCTGGATTTAAGGTGTTGTGCTGGTTATTTTTGGACAGCTAAGCAGTATGAAGGTATGAGGTGACCTGTGGAAATCCTGACAGTAAATCCACAACTTCCTGCTCCCACCTTGAACAGAAACACTTTCTGAGATGCACAGCAGGCTGCAGAGCAATCCATTTAAACAGTCACACCAAACACAGCAGAAACAAATCGCTGGAGCGATCACAAACCTAAATATTTCCTCAGTTAAAAATAAAAAAGTCACGCCGTGAAGACTCGTCTGTCTTCAGCGGATCGTCGGCTGTAAATGCTCCAACACGCTCTGGTATCTTCCAGTTTTACTGTCCAATTACTGCATTCCTTAGAGATGTGATAAACCGGCCTATCGCTGTTCACACAACGAGAAACAACCTCCAGGATGGCTGCTGGTGGCTCAACGTGACAACAGCAAATTAAACAGTAATTATCACAACAGATCTCTTGAACTGCTACTGTTAAACATTTCTTATCGTGTTAAAAGATAAGATGTTAAATAACTGACGTTTTTACTATTTTGGCCTGTGAAATAATTTTGATTGTTTCAAGCAAGATAAAACTTTGGTCAACAAAACAATTACCGACAACCCTGAAAAAAAAGTAAAATGATCAGTTTTTCTTTTTACTTTGGATCTGAGGATTTATAGATGTAACAGGTAAAACAAAATCACTATATTATGAAATGCAAAAATGAGCTTAAATTATTTTTTTGGCCAATGAGTACCTTAAATTTGCCAGTTTTGGCCTCAGAGGAAAAAAGTTTGGACTCTATCTTAATTTTAAAAAAAAGCTAAGTCTACTAAGGCATTTGCACTAGAAACTGGACCAAAATACTTGGTAAGAGTTTTTGCAGTGTAATCATTTATAGAGATCATGGGGATCCGATTTCTTCGCTTGCAAACCAGAAAAATCAGGAAACAAGAAGGAATCTGGGTAAATTTTAGGAACTCAAATGTGTTGAACCGTGATTTCTACTCCGTCATCATCGAAAACAGTGATTTACCAGATTTATTTTGCAGTTAATGATCAATTAGAACCACAGAAAGCTTAAAGATGAATCCTCAAACTGGAATGAGAGCAAACAGAGCAACAAACCAGCGGCGAGGACGGAAAGCAGGAGGAAGAAGCAGAGGTGCCTACCTTAGTACCAACTGTTATATCGTGGTGGACACTGCTGTGAAGAAAAGAAAGCATGTTAGAAGCAGCAGGGAGAAAAACTCAAACAGCAAAAAGAAAATAAATAAAAAGACAGAAAATGGTCGAGGTTAAAGAGACGGCACGAGCGGAGAGGCAGGAGGAGACGGAGAGGAGCCCAGCAGAGATGGCAGGTGAGCCCAAGCAGAGCCGCTGCACCACCAACAATTAATATTATTATTATTATTAACTGCTTCTGGGTCGCTCTGCTCTAAAATCATGATTCACACTAAATACTAAATCAGAACCGTTTCTACAGCCGGAACCAAACTCAAAACAAAAAACTGCGAATTAATTTTAAAATAATCGTGTTTTAGACTGGAATTAATCAGCCAAAGTGTAACAATGTGGGTCAGAACTGAAGCCACTAAAGCTGCATTACATCAAACTTTACCACTGACAAGTTAAAACACTGATCATATTTAAAGGGCCAATTTTATGCGTTTTCCAGGCAAATTGTTCCACTTTATAGCACAAATCAAGTAATTATGTTAACGTCAGTTGTTATAAAAATGCTAAATATCCCTTAGAATAAATTTTACTTTGTGAGTTAACACTCTGGAAAATGCCTTCTCTTTTTAAAACTCAGAAACAACAATCTGATGATGAGGGTTAAACGGTACTAAATGATCTTTAATTCATTTATATTGGCCAATTGTAATTTCACTGAGAAGATTACACTCTATGCTGATGATAATGTTTTGTTTTCCAAAATTCTTAGTTATGCGTTTCCCAGGCACATTGTCCCATTTTAAAGCATATTAACTTCAATTATGAAGTACTTTACGTATCAAATATGACTTTAGAAATTTGACTTCCTGATTTAACACCTTGAAATTAGGTCTCTTGTCTCTTTAAAATCTCCTGCTCTTTCTGAAGCTCCACCTCCAGGAAGTCGTTCCAACATGGCTCCTCTATTACCCCTTTAATGTTTTTCCCAGCGCTGCTCTGGGCAGTAGCTCCTACAATGAGCTCAGCTGTTTGCCAATTGCTGCTGGCTAGTCTGAAGGAGCTGAATGTGGGAGGAGCTGAGCCTTAAAGGCGGGGCTACATCCACCAAGGTGTTTTAGAAACTGAATGGTTGCCATGGAGATTAAGGATTTCTCAAACTTTGATAAAACACTACATTTGTGAAAAATATGCACAGTTTTGTGTAAAAACACAAGCTTGACTAAATGTAGTGTTTTAAAAGTCTGGAAATAAAAGCACAGAGTTTGAATGTCGGGAGCCTGGACAGTTTGTTGATCCTCTTTCTTACAGAAACATAAACTCCTGCGTGTCGTCAGGTGATATTTGCAGCAGGAAATGATAAAATGCAAATAATGAATGTGTGTTTGATCACAGCAGAAGTTTTGTTCCTGTTAAATCTGCTTTGGTTAACAAACCGTTTTCTCCAAAAGTCAACCAAATACAGCCTGATGTCGACCAAAATGCTTTAAACGAACTTCTGAAGCGAACCGCAACACGTCCAACAGCTTTTAGGAGCCTGGTTCTTTACTCCTACTGGTTCAGGAAAATGTGTCAAAACTTTTCCTGAACCAGGCAATTAAACAAAATTACCAACAAAATCCTGAAGTAAACCTACAGCAGACAGAGAGGTCTCACTACGCCACAATAAATACAAAACAAGCTTTCTGTGGACACAGACAGGAAAAATCGATCGAACATTTGAGTTTCTGGATGTGTGAAAAAGCTTCAGTAATTCTCATAAAATAAATCTTTGCAAAAGAAATGAGAGAAGACGATGATTCACACAGAAAAGACAGCGGCTCTGAGAAGTCTGAAAAAGCGCCACAATGCTAAAAGAATTAGACTGAAATAAATCCACGTGGTTCAACTGAAGTTATACACAATAAAACAATACGCAAGACACACCAGAACTAATATTGTATCAGCTGACTTTACTCATTTTTTGACAAAGCTGAATCAGTCTTAGCCAGTATTAGTAACCAATGTTTATTTCCATCTTGTTGAGATTTGAGTTTTATGTAAAAAAAAAAAAAAAAAAAATGGTACTGGATAAAAATTGGCAGGTCAGACTCCTTAAAGATTGGTAATCGCCCAGAAACTGCAATCAGTGCAGTCCTAGTTCAGACTGGCGTGAAAAAGTCAAATTTGGGTTGAATGATGTCAAACATATGAAAACAAAAAAAGAAGTTGTTCTTCACTGCTAAGTGTGCACATTAATATCATTTTAGGCCCATTTGTAACTTGGAAGCTAAATAAAAGAAAAGTAGACTTGAGTTGCCTTGGCAGAAACAAAATCTTCTTCTGCGCTATTAAATATAAAAATTATTCACCCATTTCTATCTATTGGGTTTATTTGGTGATTAAATAATTTTTAATTAAATAAAAATAACACCTGTTGGCAATCAAGAAGAGCGTCATAAGCAAGCAAAGTGGTAAAAAAAGAACCGTTCTTACTAAGAACGATTCTTTAGAGTCTTTCAAAAGAATCGTTTTGCTCTTGAACGACAAATAATCTCAGCAGGTTTGACTTGGTTTCCTTCGATCACACAAATATTGTATATATTATTAATATTCCTGTTGTTTTCTTTCCATCGCTATCTTCAGTTTTAATTTTCAGTGACAGTTTTAAGCCACTAATCCATTATTATTTTTCAAAACAAGCCTTTGCTAAGCTAGCTGTAGCGTTGCACTTCGAGCTGACGTCACAGAAAATAAAGCGACGTCTACATGCAGTATCCTGTTGTCCACCAGGGGGCGCCCGCGGACCACCAGTGGCTTTAAATCAAGGCTAAAACCCACCGTTTGCTGCTTCTGTACCATAATAAATGAAACATTGACCAACATAGTTGATGTGTATTGATAATTTTTGACAAAATGTAAAGTTTGTTCTCAAATGAGTGACTATTTAGTTTTTATGACTTTTTATTTTTGTGTTTTTATGATGTAAAGCACTTTGAACTGTCTTGTTGCTGAAATGTGCTGCACAAATAACCTTGACTGATTGATAAATTTTCCACGCATGAAGTTTTGGGTTTAATCTTCCACTTCCAACATAGCGACCTCCTGGTTTTAGGTCAAAGGTCACTAACATTTTAGATCATAGCGTCATCCATCTTGAACGTAACTTCAGCTGCTTTCATACGGTGATAATATTAGGATGTAAACACATCCAGGTTGCTATGATAACTTTATTTTTATTTTTTTACATTTACTCTCCAAAACAGATAACGTGGAGAATTTGGAAAACGATTTTAAACGTCACGTCACACATGGCACTTTACCAGAGGTGTGTGATCTTTTCAGAGCTACGTAGGATGAGTGAGAAACCGGCTGGTCGGCCTGAAGACCCCGCAGGGCGTGATGATGACTCCTGACGAAGAATATTCTCCAGCAACAGAAGAGTCACCTGGTGGCACCTTCAGGGGTTTATGGGTTCGCTAACAGGCTGGACTGGTAATACAGCAAAACATCAAGAGGAGCTAAAACTAAATGCTCAGAAGGTTTAAACTAAGGAAAATAAAAAGTTATTAAAAAGAAATGGCATTAATGCCTTAAAACTCCTATGATTAGACCCAGAAGTATGCAACAAACCGTATGTGAAGGTGTGCAAAAACACCTTGGGGAAGTTCAGCTCTGTCCTAGTAATGATTTCATTTAAAAACTGATTATATTTCTCAAACTACTTTAAACTATTTTAAGTTTAGTTATACTTTTAGAACTAAAATTAAAGTCCTTCAAATCTCAACTCACAATTTGCTAAATGTTGCCTCATGTTTAAATATTGTTCAAAATTTAGTTTTTAATACAAAAAAAATTTTGGAAAAATGTAAAACAAATTTTCCTTTGGATTAATAAGGTAGCTTTGATTTTGGATCAAGGCATTCTTTGAGTTATTTTAAGCATTTTTCTGTCGCTTAAACAAAACATTTATCAAGTTAAACACGTTAACAAAGGGCAATTAAAAAAATACAAAAAAGTAAAGAAACAATAAAATTCACCAATCAATCTAGTTTCAGTAATACAAGTTACTTCCGTTTACAACTTTGGCTCATAAACAGAACTACATGTAAAGTCTCAACCTCTTAAATTACTTCTGAATCTTTAGACGCTTAAAAGACACATAAACAACTGTTTAGCAGCTAAAAATGTAGTTTAGCAATAATTCTCTAATTCGGCTCAGAATTATGTCCCGTAAGTTACTTTTTATTTGTTTTTTCACTTCCTCAAACTGATAAAACAGTAGCAGTGGGCGTGAGACACAACGTTACCGTAGAGATGAGAGCTGGAAGTTTGAGACTCCTCCAGCAAATTATTTATAAACCATATATAAACTGGACAAAAGCGGCCATGAAGCTTCTTTCTTTGGGTAAATATATGACAGTGTGCTGCAGGGTAGTGTAAGGGGACTTGTTCCCCCAGATAATGGCCCGTTGAGAGGCTAGCACTGCGGCTAACTGCTAACGTAGCTTCGTTTCCTGTTTTTTTTTTTTTTTTTTTTGACAAACACAAACTTCTCCGACAGCTTCTTTTCAAAACAACAGAACCCGATACTCTGCGGAAAACTACAGCACCTTTCAACACGTTTGTGTGTCTGGTCTGAGATGGAAGTAAACAGTCAGAAACTAAATGTAAGAGGAGCAGAGAAGTCGGTGGGATAACTCACCCGTCCATTGCACAACACGGAACTACGGAGCAACAGGTTCCAGCCAGCGGCCAGCAGGATTCCCCCATCCACAAACTAGTATCGACCGACAAAATGGCTGGAGGCGGGCCTGTGATTGGACAGATTTACTAAATATGTGGGTGTTGCTTCTTAGACTCGAGTGGGGATTGGCTAACGCGCAACAACAAAGAGGATATGTTCCAAAGAGCAGAGATCGTCTATACAAAAGATGTAACCCTCTGAAGGGCTTGCTTTGCTAGTGGGCGTTGTCCCGAAAAAAAAAAAAAAGCAAACCTGCGACCCCCAAAGGTATGGAAGCCCGTTAATGCCACTTTGTAAAAAACCCACAAATATAAGTTAAAGTACTATAAAAATGTGATTAAAACTATGAGATTAAAAAATCTTTAACACACAACAAAAGTTTCTGTAACATTTCGAGATAATACTATTTGGTTATGAATTTGAAAGCCAGAGTTTTGTGGTGGTTATTATGAGTTTAAGAAAACTAATAAATATGTTTTGTAATTATGAGATTTCATAATGCTGAGGTTTATAGTCACAAGCTTATTGTTTTGAAATTAATCATGAAATAAGAAGTTCAACAGTATGAGCTTTAAAGTCTTAATTAAACTTAAAAAGACAAAATTATTAGCCTTAAATTCATAAATATTAGAGTCAAGTTGTAATAAAGAAGAAAGTTGTAGTTTGAGTGTAATATCATAAATAAATGTGAGTCCTGAGACATCCGTTGGGGGTTATGTTCTGTTATTTCTTCCCTACTTTCTCTCTCTGCTTGTTTCTTGTCTAAATAAAGGGCAATAGTGTGCCTACTTTTTTAATGCAAAGATAAAAGACATAAAGTTGTAGTTTGAAGTTTTGAAGTCATACTCAATAGACTGAAAGCTTTATTTAGATGCAGTGAAAAATATTAGATTAAGACTCATTTAGAAATTCTAAGTTGTAAATTTAGTCATAGCCATAAGACAGGTTTTCTAATTGTCCCCTCTAAATGGAACATTACTGAATGAGACTTTTTTGTTTACACACAAAAAATTTTGGTGAAAAAGAAAATTGAAACTTGTTTGCATTATCTCTTTAGCTACTGGCAGAAAGTAAATGGAGTGCTATTTATTCAAATTTCTCTAAATGCATAAAATAATCGGCACTATTAGAACAATTCCAAAGAGAACTGAGCTCATAATAGTGGAAATTAACAGAAACTGGAGGTACTAGGAAAAAAAGTAGGAGTGGGAGGTCTTACAAACAACATACAGCAGGGAAAAAGTCTTATTTTACAGAAAAAGATCAGACACAAAACCTGTGATCATACATTTGAGCTTCCCGTTTGGAGATAGTCGTCTAAAAGTCATATATAAGGAACTGAGACTAAGAAAGGACTGAAGTTGCTCCTATGAGGATTTCCATCAACATTTTTACCAAATGCCATAAAATTCCATACTGCCTGAACTATGTACAAAGAACAGTGAAATTTCAATGTATATTGACAATTTAGCATAATAAACATCTAAAAAAAATCTAGAAGTGCTGCAGAAAATATCTGGATAAATATGTATAGTCACTTATTGACTATTGAAGTGTTGAAAAACACTTTTTCAACTTGGCGCATTGATAATATAAGAGAAGCAAAGATCCTAAAGAGGCAGGAGAACTAAGACTACAAAATGACAGAGGTTCTGATCCATTCGAAGGTATTACCATAGCAGTAGCTGGTTTCTTTCTTTCTGCTGCAGCCGAGTCATGTAACACGCTAATAAATAATTCCTCTCCGCTTCGCTTTTCAGGATATGAGTCTATGTGATGGTAAATGATCCAGCAGTACACAAATAATTCAGAGGGTGCATACACAAGGTGCATTTTTTAACACCTGTATCCATGGAAACACATTTAAAAATAAAAGCTGTCACATTGCATGTCACAGTTGCAAGATTAAAAGTCACAACTAAAAGATTTAAACTCATTTGTTTGGATGTCATAAATGTAAAGTGATGATGATATGAAAGATAACAATTATAAATTCAGAAGTCATTATGATATTTTTGAAATTCATCGTTATAAAGTAGAAAGTCAGAATTCATCAAGAAAATATCCTTATGTAAATGTAAATTTCACTACAGTAATTGGATAAAAAAATACTAAATAAATGAAAGTAATGGTTATGAAACAATATCATTATGAGTTTATAAGTCACCATTGTGAACAAATATGTAACTATGAAATGCAAAAATAATTATTAAAACTAAATCCTAATAAGGAGGCATAATCCTAATTTAGAAGTAAAAAGAGGTAATTGTGAAGTCAAAGTTCTTGTTATGAAATACCAAAAAGTAGTACAATTTGGATTAAAAGTCACATTTGACGTTTCTAGAAGTTTATAGAAACAGAAAATTTTAAATAATTAGGTTATAATGAGTCATAAACATGAAACAACTCTAAATCATCATGACACAAAAATCCATAGTGTCAAATTAAAAGTGTAATCATTTTATGAAAATAAAAGAACATTTATTTTCTTTTACATAAATTATATGTAGATTTATGTTTATTTTTTACAAATTCTAATCTTAAAAAGTAATCTCAGCATTATTTCATTGTCTCAAAACCTTCATTAATGAAATAATTTATTTATGGTGATGGGCTTATCCTTCTTGGCCCGGTGTTCAAGTCCAGGCCTCCAGAGTTCCCATCCTGCTGCCTCCCTGCTCCACCAGACAAATGCTGTTTATTTATGCAAACTGCAGCTCTGTGTAGATTCATCAGAAACACAGTGAACAATGATACTGAAATGTGGGTGAACTCTCAGGCGTCCCATCATCTCTGAACAGATAATTAAAAGTTTTCCCAGTTGTAGAAATTTCTGATCTGTAGTTTTTCTAGTCGATGTTTAATGATAAATGGTTGATTTAGTCACATCTGGATCAACTGAATGGCTCGTTACCGGGCCCGGTCAGAGCTGATCCCGGTCTGTTGGAGTAAGGATGCATCTAAAAGTTGCAGGATGGACACTCTCGAGGACTGGACTTCAGCACCCCTGTTCTTAAACCGTTGACAACCATCATGTTGTCATGGCAACATGCTGTTAGGGATCTGAAAAACCATATTTTTCCGTCAGCCTGCAGAAGGCAGTGTCGAGTAACAGTGTGTCACATTCGACGATGACAACTGCTGACGCGAAACAAAGCGGAAGATCATTGGTCAGACCGAATGTGAGGACATTTCTTATTGGTCCATTCCTTCACCCCGCCAGTACGACATAGAATCAGCGCCATAATTAAACAGCGCTTGTCTTTAGATGTCAGTGGAATTTTGTTTTTATGTATTTTAAAACAAGCTCTAACAAACAAAGATGAAAACAGTTTTTGAGGAAATCGTCTTCTACGTCGATTAGTCATCTAAAGGTGTGGAGTTTTGCCCGGTAAGTGGAGCTCAGACGGAGCCGATGCGGCCGGAGCGGGAGGTTAGCAGCGGGCGTTAGCTGCGGGGACCCCGGTGTTACCGTCCTTCATCCACCGCTCACTGCTTCACTTCACCGGCCTCAGCAAGCATGAGCTACCCGGTGAACCTCCAGGCCCTGCCCGGGAAAGTTCTTCAGGAGGTTTTCACTCCAGAAAACATGAGAAGAAAGTGAGTTTGTTGTTATGATGTTTACCTGTTAAGGTGATTTAACTGTCCTGGCTTCCACAAACAGCCGAGCAGCGCTGAGAGGTTTAATGGCGTCAATGTTTACAAATACTTCATCCAAAACAAGATGTCAGCCATTTCCTCCAGTTCTGTTCATTATTGCTATAACCAGATTAATATAAAATATTTAACATACGAGTGTGTTAAGGGTGGATTAGAGTTAGCAGCCAAATCCAGGACATTAAATGTTCTGAAAACTTTTATGAACATTAATTTGTTGCCAAGAACTGGATGCATTTAAAAGTTAAAGTAGTTAAAATGCGCTGCATTTGAGGATCACAAGCTAAATAACGTGAGTAAAAAAATATGACGACAGTAATAGTTCTAAAATAAAACTGTCTTTATTTTGAGACATGAACTCATAATGTTGTGGTTATATTTAAATTTTCACTCGGAATTGTGACGTGTTAAATTCACATAATTCTGACTTTTTTTTTCCAAGGAATTTAAAATTTAAATTTTAGAATGTATTATTGTTCGTCACCAGACACAATGAGATTAAATGTAACTAATTTCATTAAGTTCTTGGTATTCTGACTTTAATTCAATAATTCAGATTTTTTTTTCTCCTCTCAGAATTCTGAGAAAAAAAAAGTAAAAATTCTGATTCTTAAAATTCTCGGAGGGAAGAATCGGAATTATGACTCAAAATTCATACTTTTTAAATTCTTGTAATTCTGACTTTATTTCTCAGAATTTTGAGAAGAGTCAGAAATGTAACTTTTTAATCATAAAATTGTAACTACAGTCTCAGAAATATGACTTTTTTTCCCAGAAGTCTGACTTTTTCCTGTTTCCAACCAGCAGGCACTCCGTTGGCTCCCTCGCTCAACTGGAGTTTCCTAAATCCCGCTTGGCTCTGTGGGACAGCAGCGCAGCGGGAGAGAAGCTCCGCCTCCAGCTCTGCTCCCACAGGTAAACGCTAACCTGTTGCTAAGGCCACGCTAGCTCAGATTTGATTGGAGTTTAATTATGGAAACTCGTTTTAAAAACAACTAAATAAACAAACTGACTGCAATTATCTGCTTATAGTCGTTATTTCAGTTTAAAACATTTCACCTAATCTTATTTATAATAAGAATGGTGGTTGGGTTCTGGTTAGTGGTGCAGTGATTAAATCGGGTCGTTACCTCACAACAAAACCGAGATCTCTGACCTCTGACCTTGGCCTCCTCCTTGGTTTCCTGCAGGAAACCTCAGCTTGTCCTCCTGGAGAAAGCTCTGCGCCTGGCGCAGCGCCATGCCCGCCATAGCAACAAGCCCCGCCTCCACTGTTTCCTCCTGGGGTCGCTCTCTGTGAATGAAGGTGAGAGTCGGTTCCCATCCTGATCGATCGGTGCGCTAATGATCCGCTAAAACAATGAGCTATTGGGTTGCTAACGAGCGCTAATGGTCCGTTATCAACCTGTTAATGATTAGCTAGCGATCTGCTACATGTCCTGACCTCTGCTGCGACCCTCAGATGAGGATGGGGTCACTGTGACCTTGGACCGCTTCGATCCGGGTCGGGACCAGGCCGGAACCGCGGCGCCATCTGCTCTGCTTCCTGGAGACGTTCTGGTCCCCTGCGTGGTTGTCCAGTCTGAGACGCCGCAGGACGCCGTTGTCCAATCGGAGGCTGAGCTTCACCACTGCTTCAAGGTGATTGGTTGATTTCCAGGGTTTGTACAGGTGCTAGAATTTCATTTTGGTATTTTCAAGGTTTGGAAAGTTCTTGAATTCCAAATAAAGTCCTCCAAATGTGCTTGGAATTCAAACTGCACAGTTTATAATAAAGTAAAATCAAACGTTTGATTAAAGGCCAAAATCTGGAAAACTTAGCAAACCAGGTTTTTAAAGATGATAAAAATATATACTACTCAAAAAAATAAAGGGAACATTTCACTTTAATTTTGTGTGTGGCTCCAAATCCAGGCCTCCATTGGTTAATAAATTTGATTTCCATTGATGATTTTTGTGTGATTTTGTTGTCAGCACATTCAACTTTGTACAAAACAAAGTATTCAATGAGAATATTTCATTCATTCAGATCTAGGATGTGTTATTTGAGTGTTCCCTTTATTTTTTTGAGCAGTGTATATTTTATCACTTTCTGAAGGTAAATCAGACTAAACCTCTTTTGTTTTAGGTTAGTTAGAATTAGCCAGCCAGTTTTCTCCATTTGCTAAACGGCAGAAAACTTTGTGAAAAATAATTTGAGACTTTTTTTTGTAACGTTCTTTGCATATTTGTGTCTAAGCATTTAATTTGAGCTGGAAAGTCATTTACAAATCTTAACGTGATTATTTTTATGTAATGAATACTTATTATTCCTAATGGCTTATTGACTTATTGATTGTCGTTTACTTTATATGTTAGTTGTTGAAATTGATTATTATTATTATAATGTTTTGGTAGTGGGGGAGCTGTGCGAGTGTTAAACATTTCAAAACATAAATTTTTGTCATATTCTACGTTTTAGAATGACGTCATGTGACAGTGAATTAAAACTGTCATTTTTAGTTAATTTGTATTGTTTTTATCTCTAAAGTTTGGTAGAAAGTTTAAAAATGTACCTTGAAAGTTTTTTAATTTTTCTGTGTTTAAACCATTTTTTATTTTATTTATCTTTTGAAGCTTTATCCTCCAGATGTTGGCCGTTGAGCTGATCGTTTCTGTTGTTTCAGGCGCTGCAGCAGTTGGTGAGCAGCAGACAGACTCTGGATCTGTCCCAGCTGCTGAAGGTCAAAGTTCACGTTGTCTGCCGGCAGCAGGCCGACGCCGCCATGTTCAGCCTCAGCTGGTCGGCCGTCTGTCCTGCCGTCCCTCTGGACGTCCAGCCGGTCCGTGCCGTCCCCATCATCCCCACCGCCCTGCTGAGGGCACTGACAAGCGTCGGCCGACCGGCGCCCCCCGCTGGTCGGCAGCGAGGGTGAGAGACAGCTTTAGTCTGACCCACAGCTGGGAGATTAATCAATTTTCAATTACTAACAATTGGAAAATCAGATTTATTTATTTTTTTACCAGTGAACGTTTTGGGTTTCCATTGTTCCCAGTAAACCTGTTTTCATTTTGAAACTGCCATTCTCTGATGGTGTCACTTCCTGCTGATGTTTGTGTTGCTGGCAGGTTTCTGACCATGGATCAGAGCAGGAAGCTGGTTCTGCTGCTGGAGTCGGACCCCAAAGCTTCCAACCTGCCGCTCGTCGGCCTGTAGGTTTACAAATGTTTTCAAATCCACAGAAACGGATGGTGAAATCCCGTTTACTGACGTTTCCGTCTTCCTTCCATTAGCTGGCTGAGCGGCGTCATACATGCCTACAACCCCCAGGTTTGGGCCTGGAGCCTCAGGTTCATGTTTGGCTCCGCCCTGCAAGACAGGTGAGGGTTCTGGTTCTGGTTCTGGTTGTGGGAGGTGAGACAAAAAAATCAATCCACAAAAGAATCCTGATTCTTTTTTACTGTGATTCAGAACCGAATGGATGGACAATAAATCAATAATTATATATCAATAGATAATAGAGTTGATGGAATATTCACTGAACTCTGATCCAGAACCGTGTGGCATTCTGGGAGATGTAGGCAGAGGAACCCTCTCATGGCTAGCTTAGCTAAGTTGGTGGAATCAACTCACTCTCTCTCTGGTTGCCTAGCAACGGCCTGCTGAGTAACTGCCAGCGACAGCTTGAAGTTTCCCCTCCGCGCCCCAAAACTGCTTAAAAATAAAAAAAAAAAAACAAAGGAACGGAAACTGGATCAAACAGGAAATATCACACCACCAGGTTGACTATTTTAGATATTTAAAACCAAAAATTGATCAATAATTATTGACATTAACTGATGTTGACAGCCCTAATAATTACAAAATCAGTTCAGCCTAATAATCTGAAATTTAAATGCGTTAATAACACAGATTAAGAAGCCTCTCTCTCTCCAGGGCAGCGTAATAAAGGGGTGGGACACTCAGAAACTAAAATCAAATAAAATCCATCTCCTCTGTCAGCTGTTCCTGAACCGACTCTGTTGTTTGTGCCTGAAGATAATTTGATGTGTTAAAAGTTTCCGGGCCGTAGTTCTGATGATCTCGTCTCCGCTGCGTTTCAGGGTTCTGTCTGAGCTCGGCTGCTTCCTCCTGGTCGTGTTTGGCTCCGCCCACAGAACCCCTCAGTTCTTCCAGTGCCGAGATTCCCGACCGGGACCGGGAGCCCAGCTGGACTTCCAGCTGATGACGGCCTCCCAGGCCGCCACCCTCTATCAGGTAACCACCGGCTCTGGTTTCTGGGCCTGACGGGTCGAGGTGCTGGGTAACAATGTGTCCGGCCAGCAGGTGGCGCCGGTGGACGGCGGAGCGCTCCGGTGCGAGTTGGGCCCGGAGGATCGCAGCAGGCAGGGCGAAGCATTCAGAGCGGCTCACAGCGCCTTCAGCAGGTCAGAACTCACCCAGTTCTTCTAGTCAGACCAAGAAGAAGAAGAGCGTAGCGCTGATGTTCGGTTCTGTTGCCAGGGCGACGCCTCCAGCTGCCGGTCCGTCCGTCAGCGATCAGGACTCTGGAGTCGAGGATGAGGACTTTTCTCCCCGACCGTCTCCGAGCCCCCACCCTCCAGCAGCTCAGGTGGATTCAGTCCCTCCAACCTGAAGCCACTGAATATCCGTCCTGTGTGTTGGCATCTCAATACAGAGAAAACTGAATGTTATTTTTATTGTGATTAAATAAAAGTCCCTTCACCCAACTGGATAAACGCAGCCATTAGAGCTGCAGACGCCATTAAAGCCAACACGATGCACCAAAGTCAGCAGAGATTCCTCAGGTTTATTTTATAACAAATAAATGATGAACAACATTTAAAGGGACCAATATGCAAAATTCACATTTTGTTTCTTTGTTTTTCTATTTGTGTTTCTTGTGCTTCTAAAAAAGCCTCATTGCTTAAAAAAACACACAAGTCAATGTTTTCCGGTGTCATGAAATTGAGCTGAAAGGTTGTTTGTGTTGCTAGGCAACACTCTCACTTCCTGTAACGACTCCGCCGTTCGTTTCGGTTCCAGGCTTGCCGCGTCCAGCCGTCCGTTCCTGAACTCTCCCTGCTGATCGACTGCAGTTTCTCTTCCAATTACAGTGGGGGGCGGCACTCTGGCCCCGCCCACAGGCTGCCTCCAGCCAATAGGAAGCTGGCTTCCCCCTCTGCCTCTTCATCAGTGCCACAGCCTCTTCCTCACCTCCACAGCACACCGAACTCCAACCTGCAGCAGCCCTGCGCCTGCTGCTCCGCCCACAACTGTACCTCCATCTTCCCCTCGCCAGCGCTCCTCCCTGCTGCCGTTGCTCCTCACATCCAGCATTCTGCTCCTCTTCCTCCCTCTTCCTCTCCGAAAGCATCTTCACCCCTCGCCTCCTCACATCACTACACCCCCAAACATCCGCCCACTCCTCCTCTTCCTGCCATCGGCCATCCGTCCACTCCTCCTCTTCCTCCTTCCTCCTCTCATCAGCAAACTACTCCTCTTCCTCTTTTCTGCTCCCATAAACAGACTCCTCCTCTTCCTGCCATCGGCCATCCGTCCACCCCACCTCTTCCTCCCCCTTCTCTTCCTCCCATCTGCCATCCATCCACCCCTCCTCTTCCTCCCTGCAGCCATGCTCCTCCTCCCCCCCTGTGGCACGCAGACCCCCCCTCCCTCGCTCGCCCCCCCTGTGGGAATCCCTGCTGTGAGAAAGTGGGCGGAGTCCTGACCTCTGACACCTACCAGTTGCTGCTGCATCAGGACCAACAGCTGCGCCTCCTGCAGGCTCAGGTAAGAACTGCAGCTCGGCTCTCGTCTCCTTGGCTGCGGCAGCATCATGCTGAGGGTCTGGAGAGGAGGAAGCCATCTTAGAAACTCATCAGCTTGATGGGTTTTCCACAGAACACAGATCCAAAGCATTCAGAATATTCCTCGTTTTATTTTTTGGTGTAGGAGTTTTTATTAAATTGCTACTTTAATGCAGCGACTTTCTCGTATAACAACTTTATTCTGATGTTATGTTATTTTCATGTTACGACTTTATTCTCACGGTGTTTTACTTTTTCTAGATGTAATCTAACTTTGCTAGTAAGGCTAAATCTTTATTTTACTGTATTACCACTTTTTTCTCTCTATATTAGGACTTTACTGTGGCTCTTTACTTTTTTCTTCTTTATTGTATAAAAACGGCTTTGCTTTGTTCTCCGGATCAGGTTGAAGCTAGTAGAGGTGAAATGCTCTGTTGTCATGGAGACAGGTTGTGATGCAGCAGAATCGGATCAGAACATGCAGTGTCAGATCCCAGATGTTCTGGTTGTCTCCTGCAGGTCCAGATGCTGCTGGAGGCCCAGGGGAAGCTGAAGTCGTCCGGCCCGCAGCTCCAAACGTCGACGCCCAGGAGCACCGCCAGCGTCGCCGTGGAAACAGGTGAGCCTGCCTCCTCCCAGCAGCTCTCACCTTCACACATTTCCTCCTCTAACGCCGCTGCTGTTTGCAGGCGCCAGTTTGTTCTGGGGTCAAAGTCCCGACTGGCCGCTCCTGCAGGAGGAACCGGAACCCAAACCCGACCCCAGAACCCCGCCCTCATCCTCCTCCAATGCCTCCGCCTCGTCACATGACCTGTCGCTGCACAAGCCAGAGGAAGGAGCGAGCTGCTCTCCATCCGACCCCCACAGGTAGACGGCAGGATCCCACTGGGATGGACTGGTATCAGTTGGCTTTATACTGGGCAGGTGACCAGAATTCTCCAGTTAAGTCTCTGCTCTTAAAGCTGCAGTACGTAACTTTTATAACTTTTTTTTTTTTTTTTTTTTTGCATTATTATGAGAGATGATCTGTGAAAAAAATCCAGCTTGTCTGTCTTCTCCCAGTGCTAACTAGAAACAACCAATCAGAGCCAGGAGGCGGGACTTAGCGCTGTCAATCACCCTCTGCACAGCCTGTCATGAATGCTAAGGCTAGTTAGTATAGCAGATAAACGATAAGTTGTTTGTTTGTCATTTAGAAGTGCGTACATGAGATTGATTGACAGCGCTAAGACCCTCCTTGTGGCTCTGATTGGTTGGTTTGGTGCATTTCTTCAGACGGTAGCAGCAGCTCAGGGAGGAGATCTAACAAACTGTCACAACATGGAGACAGTTTTAATGTAAAACAAAGTTACAAACTGCAGCTTTAAGAGGTGAAGCTTTCATTCATTCAGGAAATTTGTTTCTGATTGGAAATGATACGAAAGTCCAAGGATAGGATGGCCTTTAAGGGAAAAAAAACCATTAAATATAATTTCTGATTTGCGGTTTTGGTGATTCATCACGATAAGCCGGATGTTTATGATAAGCCAGGCAGCAAAGGTATCAGTCAGGAGCAGGCTACAAACATTTCTATAATATGTATGAACAATGAATCAAAATAATCTTTAGTAAAGTTTTGGTTGGGATCAGTGTGAAGTGTGTCTGGGCTTAATAATACTGTTATGGCCAATAACTGATATTTTATCAATATCAGATATTTCTCCCAAACCTTTTAACATCGTAAAAACTCAACCACAAATATCAGCCCGGTTGTACTGATCGGACCGATACTGCTTATCTGTAACCCGTGTTCTGTTGGTTCTGTCCAGCACCAGCGGCCTGCAGAGTCCGGTTCTGGGAGAGAGCGCCAGCATGTACGGGCCTCCAGCAGAGCAGCAGAGCTTCTACCAGAACCTGATGGTAACGCCACTTTTCTGATCGGATCAGAACCAAAAGGACAGAAAGCTGAGCTTTACCATGCCGGGATTACCTCATCTGTTAGGGATTAGATTAACCAGCCGATACCAAACACACGAGGGATTATTCTGGGATTTTTTTATTTGATTTTTAAATATTTCAAGAGATTGTGTAAAAAAATAAAATACAAATTCCACTTCTATGGTTTTGTTTACTAAAACTCTGGAGTCTTAGGCTAAGTTCAGAGAACCAAAACAATAACGTTGAGAATGAAGTGGTATTAAAACGAGAGCAGTTATATTACCTGGATAATGTGAGATAATATGGCAAGTCATTGAAAAGTCATAATATTAACCAAAGTTATAATGGGAGATTAAAATCGTAATATTTCCAGATTAAAAGGAAAATTAATACAGTTGCAACAATATTACCATAAATTCTCAATAATACGAGAATAAAGTCACTATAATTCCAGTATAAAGTAGTAACTCCTTTGTAAAAAAAAAAAACTTACATTAAAATGAGAAATGTTGAGCTGTACTTTGTATCAGTTTTAATCTTTTAAATCAGCATCAAATTATTATCAGCAGAACTTTAAGACTGAATCTGTTCAGGAGAACCGACCACAATCGGGTCACGTTGGATCCTAATAACCATCAGACCCTTTTCCTCCTATTTGTACGTTTTTATTCTCATAATTTCACAATAAATAAATAAATATGGCAGTCTGGCCGTATTCCTCCATCCTGTTGAAACATGTTAATGTTTTTGTTGGATCAGATGGTTCTGATGGGTTCCAGCGGCCCGGTTCTGATAACTCTTCTTTCTCCTCAGACTCAGCTCAGCAGCCGCCTGCAGGAGTCAGACAGCAGACAGGAAGCAGAGGACGACTCCAACAGGAAGAGCCCGTCTGCATCCCACCACTCCCAGTCCTCCCAACACTCCCAGTCCTCCCACCACTCCCAGTCCTCCCAGCTGCCCTCTTCCTCATCTGACAGGAAGCAGGACCAGAAGAAGAAGAGGAGTCCGGACAGCGACACTGTGACCCGAGCGACGCTGCGGCAGCTGCAGCAGCTTGGCGTCACCGTGGATACGGAAAATCTGACAGAGTTGGACAAGAACCGAATCAGAGCGGTGGAGACGGCCAGGTACCGGTCTCACCTGGATGGCTGCCCGTTTATATGACGTCACTTCAGGATGCTAGCAAAATCTCACTGTTCTAACTATTTAAAGGGGCAGTGACAAGTAAAATCCACTTTTTATCTTTCCATCATGTTTTAATGTTTTTCCCTCATCAAAATCAAACCTGGAGGGTTAGTTTGATCCTTTCATGTCTGAGAAATCCCTCAATCTTCATGGCAACCATCCAGCTGTGCAAAAAAGCCTGGGTGGACTTATTCCCGCCTTCGAGGCACAGCTCCTCCCCTACTCAGCCCCTGCAGACTAGCCAGCAGCAATTAGCAAACATCTGCTGAGCTCGTTATAGGAGCTGCTACTGGTAAAAACATTAAGGGCTTCATAGAGGAGCCATGTTGGGATGACTTCCTGGAGGCGGAGCTTCAGAAAGAGCAGAAGCTTCTTAAAGAGACAAAGGTCCAATTTCAAGTCTTATTGGATATATGAAGCATTTTTACAACAACTAAAGGTAACATAGTTATTTGATTGTGCTATAAAATTCCTGTTTAAGAATTTTGGAGCACAAAATGATATCAGCATTGAGGGTAATATTCTCAGTAAAATTACAATAAGGCAGTAAAGATAAAGCATAAAATATTAAAGGAAAAATTTAATCATATATTTTAACATCTTTCAGTTGAAAACCGAAAAAGTTCTGTATATCGAATGGATTATTGAAGAACAATTTATCATGATTAGAGAACAACTTTAACACCATTTACTCATCTTATTGTTCTGTAGTTTCTGAGCTCGGCGGTTATGACGACCACTTTGCTATAAAATGGCACTCAGTTCCTGGAGATCACTTGACTCCGCCCCTTTAATTCGCTCGGCCTCCTCTATCGGCCTAACGGGTTGCTGATGATGTCAACTGAGCTTATTTGATCACGCTGTGATGGTACGGAGACAACACGCTACCCGGTGTTAAAGCAGCAAGATAAATCCCATCAGTAACCATGGCAACCAGTGGCAGTTTAAAGTTGCTATATTTACAAACAATCGATACTTTTAGATGACGTTTGACCTTTGACCCGTTGTTTCTCTCCGCCAGCACTTTGGCGACCATCGACCCTGCGGCGGTCGTCTCCAGGCTGAGCGTCTCCGAGGCGATAGGCAGCGATCTGTTTGCCGGCGGCAGCGTGGACCTGAGCCTGGAGGCCAACGCCATCGCCCTGCGCTACCTCAGCCAATCACAGCTCAGCAGGCTGTCCCAGGGAGGCCACGCCCCCCTGCACGGCCACGCCCCTTCCAGCTGCGACGACTCCCTGCTGTCACCTAGCAACATGTCCCTGGCCACCAGGAAGTACATGAGGCGCTACGGCCTGATTGAGGAGGAGGAGGAAGAGGTCAGAGGTCAGGAGGCCCGACAGCCGCTGAGCGACGCCCTCAACCTGAAGTCCCTCCCACAGAGTCAGCTGATCCGGGAGCTGCGGCCCAAAATGCAGCTGCTGGCCAGAACCGGCTCTGGCGAGGAGAAAGAGAACCGAATGGCACCGGTGGGGCGGACCGGTCCAAACGGGCCGCAGCCAGAGGGATCGGTCGGGAACATCCTGGACCTGAGCCGCCTGAGGCAGCTGCCCAAGCTGTTCTGACCCAACAGAACCAAACCTGGACTTACCTTAATACATGTGAACTTTAGATGAAGTTGGGTTCTGGTTCTTTTGGACCAGAACCCGGTCAGTTCAGCTGACTCTCTGTTTTTATTTAATTTTTTTTATTTTCTGGTTTTTATGGGAAATTTCTTCTGCACTTTTTTAATATTTATGATTTCACAAATAAAATTTGATTCAGATTTTAAATAAATTGTTTCTGGATAATTAATTACAGAAAATAAAAAGTTCAATTTAACAGAAAAAGAATTTATCAATACAAACTGTAGATTAAATTATTACAAGACAACTTTTCATTCTTATAAACAGATAATATGTTTCTTATATATTTAGCTCTGCTTTTAATGTAAGTTTTTCATCTTTTTATCAAATGTTTACAGGAGAGTAAAAACATAAGATCCGGTTTTAAATCCTTCCAAAAACGTTTAAAAAATTAAAATATTTGAGTATCAAAACGGATTTTTTATTTTTTTTTTTTTTTTCGGAAACGATTTTGATTTCTTTGAAAAGGTATTTTAAAGTTGGAGAGTTTCTTGTGAGGTTATTTGGTCAAAAGTTTCTTCTAATAGTTTTGTTTTATTTAAAGTGAACTAAGATATTTTCACAAAAAATTAGACAAAAATAATAATTCAAGTCAGACATGAAAAGAGCCCCATTCTGTGTTTAAACGTAAAGTAAAACAATTTTTGTAAAAAGTAAAAATTTTTCCCAAATTAAAAATTTTCTGCCCAAAGTTTCCTTTTCCGAGAATAAATAAATCACAAAGCAAATATTTGACCTGAAAAATTGCAAATATTTTTGAAATTCATTTTCAGCACATTATTTACTCAGACTTCTAACTTAATGTAATACCAAAAGCAACTTTTATTTATTTTCTAAATTTAAAAAGGAAGGTTAAAGATTTTGCAGATGGAAACAAATTCAATACAGTTGAATACAGTTTTGTTCCTGTGCGTGGGTTACCTGACCCGCTCAGGTATTGATCGGTTCCGGAGGGGTTCGTCGTCATGGTGATGGCGGCGGGTCGATGTCTCAAAGGTTGGAGTGGATTTGTCGCTGCTCTGCAGGACAGTGACCTGATTCCAACTCAGACTGCTCTCTCCTCCTGGACTCGCTGCCGTATCTGCTCAGGTAAATTCCTCATTATTAGCTAAAATAATTCTGGTTCTGGAAAATTTGTGTTTTTGGTTTTATTAATGTTGCTGAAAGTAAAAGTTTCTTGAACTTCAGCCTTTTGGCCTCACTGATCTTTGATCAATATGTACCATTTGTTGCTGTTTTCCTCAAGTTTCTGATCAATAAGTGAAGGAAAATCTTCATCTGTGTCCGACTGAAATCTGAAAAAATAAAACTATTAGTAACGCAAACTGAACATCTGAAAAAGTGATCGAACGTTGGAGGGAGCAACTGATATCAAATGTCCTTATCGTCACTCTGCTTTAATTCAGCCGCATAGGAGGGTTTCCCAGCCTGAGTGTCCTAGTTAAAGGCTGGAATCAAGTCCAGGCTTTAACTAGGCCACTTCAAAACATTCATGTTTTTGTTTTGTATCAGTGCTGAAAGTCACAAGTTCAAGGTCACAACCTGATATTACATCGGTTGTTTCTGCAACTGTTCAAGAAAGTTGCTGTTTCAAGGACAGTTGCTGTTTCAGGGACAGTTGCTGTTTTAGGGACAGTTGCTGTTTTAGGGACAGTTGCTGTTTCAGGGACAGTTGCTGTTTTAGGGACAGTTGCTGTTTCAGGGACAGTTGCCAGAGACAGTTTTTGCATCTTTTTTGTCTACTTCCTGCTGTCAGTCAGTTTCTAATAAGGTGATTTTTTACAGGTTGTACGTAATCGGGTCAAACTGAACCAAATTTGGTTAAATATACTTTTTCTTTTTTCATTATTTAATTACATTTCCAGGTTGTATTTATTCTGGTTAACTTTGCTAAAAAGTTTTGGCGCCCTTCAGCATTTCTGAAATCTTCTGGTTTCTAAATTGGTTTGCTAATCTCTCCTCCATCCAGGATGAGGACTACTAGTTGCTGGTTGCTTCTGGCATTGTTGCCATTGCTTTCCAGTGCCCAGCTTCTGGACATCTGCAGCGCCCGACCCAAAGACCTTGCTCTGGAGCCGCACTGCGTCTATCGCAGCCCCGACCCGGACCCAGACGAGGCCGACGAACCGACCCCGGAGCCGCGGCCCGTCAACCCCAGGGTGTGGGAGCTATCGAAGGCTAACGGCCGCTTCGCCCTGGCCCTGTACAAGCAGATGGCCCTCAGCCGGACGCCCGATAGCAACATCTTCATGTCGCCCCTCAGCATCTCCACCGCCTTCGCCATGACCAAACTGGGAGCCTGCAACCAGACACTGGAGCAGATCATGAAGGTCGGAATCCTACCGCTAACTTGACAGCTAGCTGCGCTAACTCTGAAGCGCTACTCATAAACATTAGCTCTGATAATGCTAAACTGCTAAAGCACTAAGCCAACATAATATTTAGAAGAAGCTAATGCTAAAGCACTAATCGTAAGCATTAACTCCACTAGTGCTACACCAGCTTGATATTTATAGAAGCTAGTGCTAAAAAGCCAATCATAAACAGTTCATAAACGCTACAGCGCTGAACTGCTACACCAACACAATATTTAGCAGAAGCTAATAGTGAACTCTAAAGCACTACACCAACATGGTATCAATTGAAGCTAATGCTAAATCGCTAATCATTAGCTTCACTAACATTATGGCAACATGGTATTTGTCAGAAGCCAATGCTACAGGACTAACCATAAGCATTGGTTCTGCTAATGCTAAAGTATGACACCCACATGGTATTTAGCAGGAGCTAATGCTAAAAAGCTAATCATAACATTCGTTCAGCTAATGCTAAACCGTCAACATCATGGATGAAGAACATGAGGAGAGGAAACAGACCTGCTGCGTAAACACTTCAAAAATAAAAACATGTATATAAGAGCCTAACTATGTGAATAATGTTTAACAGCTAAAACCCAAAACTTCAACACAGATGTTGAACTTTACTTAACTGAAAGTTTACAAAGCAGTCAAGAAAATTAGCGCTTTAGAATTTAATTTGAAAAAATTACTAACAAAATAGCATTTTCAAAGTTAGCAAAGTGTTAAGCTAAAAAAATAATAAATCAATTTCTTTAATTAAAATAGCAAGAATGAGAGAAAAATCACATTAAGATTGTTTTTGTGTTTTTAATACAAATCCTATTTTTAAGGTTTGGTGATTTTAAGCCCAAAATGTTAAACCTCTAACATTTAAAGAAAAGTGAATAAAAGTTTAGGTGAAATCTGTTTCTTTTCCACATCCAGTCAGTAGTTAACACTGACCCGACCCGATGTTTACATCTGCAGGTGTTTCAGTTTGACACCATCAAGGAGAAAACATCAGATATGATCCACTTCTTCTTCGCCAAGCTGAACTGCCGACTGTACAGGAAGAAAGACAAAACGACGCTGCTGGTCTCCGCCAACCGGCTGTTCGGGGACAAGTCGCTCTACTTTAACGAGACGTACCAGAACATCAGCGAGACCGTGTACGGAGCCAAACTGATGCCTCTCAACTTCAAGGTGACGCCACAGATTATTAAACCGTTTCAAAGTGTCCAGATTAATAACTACTGGAAACATCACAGGATGAAATGAAACATTTGAATTGGACAGGAAGTAAAGTCAATACTTTGAATATTAAATATGTTTTTCTTTATGTCTAATGTTCTTTGATTAATATGTTAATATTCTACATTTTAATGCAATTAATCACTTTTTAAACACAGGTTGTTAAGTCTAATTAATTAATTGTGTTTTTACTGGAAGCAACGTTTTCAATTTAAAAACCATATCATTGTAGATATCATACCATAAAGACATATCTACGATGCCGTATTAAGGCAAATGTGGACAGAAAAACAACAAGAAAGGAGGATTAGATTTCTGAAAAAAAATCTCACATTTTCTAGAAAAAACTTGGAAATTTTCTGAGTTTCAAAAATCTAAAATATTTGACTTTTCAAAATTAAAAATTTTAAATATTAATCTCAAAACTTAAATTTGAATTAAACAAGTTGCCTGTATTTTTATAATGGTTTTCAATTAAAATACAATTAATCAATTAATTAAGTCCCTGCAATTAACTTAATTAAACATGTTAATCGAGTCTCACCTCTGGTTAAAAACTAAAATAACAGCATATTCTGCAAAATTAGAGTAGTAGAATATATTTATGTATATGAATTATAATTCTAATTATATAAAAGTAATTATTGATATTGTTAAATTATACTTACAAATTATAATTTCTTTATAATAAAATTAGGAATAAATAATTTCATTTATAATCTAAATTTATTTTTTAAGAATCCCATTTTTAAAAAAGCCTTATTTAATTTTGCTGAGAATATTACCCTCTATGCAGATGATATTGTTTTGTGCACCAAAAGTCTTGCTAGAGTTCAGATAAAGAATCTGCTGTTTTTAAGTCAAACTGGATCCGTACCAGTAACTCCTCTGATGGCAGACAAACCCGGAGGCGGCTCGGATCACCATCAACGACTGGATCTCCAACAAGACGGAGAACAGGATCCAGGACACGCTGCCGTCCGGCGCCTTGGACTCTAACACCGTTCTGGTTCTTGTCAACACCATCTACTTCAAGGTTGGTAAAGACCTGAAGATAAGGCAATCTGCATAGAAATCTGTTTTAGGACTTCAGAGATAAAAAAGCAGGATATCATCTGCATACAAAGATAATCTGATGTTCCTGAACACTGAGCAACAGTTTTTGTTTCCCTTTCAGGGTTTGTGGAAAAACAAGTTTCCCAAAGACAGCCTGATGGCGTCAGAGTTCTTTGTGGACGACAGTCGCAACTGTGAGATCAGCATGATGTACCAGGAGACCAAGTTCAACTACAAGGACCTGCGTGAGGAGAAGGTGCAGCTGCTGGAGATGCCGTACCGAGGAGACGACATCACCATGGTGATCATCCTGCCAAACAAAGGCCATCCGCTCAGTCAGGTAGGCTTCGTTACCTCCTCCGTGTTTGTCCTTACAAAGAGAAAATTATCTGGGAGTTTTGGTTAAATCTTCAGGCTGTAAATAAATTCAGAAGTATTGCAGAGGAAAGTGAAAACATAAAAAACTGTTACTTTTGTTAGAGAGAAGTTACTGGAATTAAACTGAGGTGGAAGAGCAAGGAAACCTGGTGATGAGGTGAAGGTGGAGATTACCTGAGACGTTTGGTGAGGCATTTCTGCCAACATTAGTCATTCATCAGGCCTGTGAATATTCTTTTTTTTTAGCAGGAAAGCAGAGAAATTGACATTAAAGCTGCAGTTCATAACTTTTATAATTTTTTAAACATATTTGTTAAAGCTGTCACGTTGACAGTTTATGAGACAAATAATCTGTGGAAAGATCGATCTCCTCCACCTCCTGCCTGAACTGCTGTTTGAAGAAATTAACCAAAAACAACCAATCAGAGCCAACAGGAGAGGCGCTGTCAATCACCCTCATGAACATGCTGCTAAATGTGCCAATATCACAGAAATAACCCACCGTTACAGGAAAACCATTTATCCACCGTCATTGGTGGCTATGCTAACTGGCATAAGCACTCATAACATAAGGAGGATGATTGGCAGCGCTAAGACCCGCCTCCTGGCTCTGATTGGTTGTTTTTAGTTGGCAAGATAATATTTTCACAGATTATTTGTGTTTTAACAAACTGTCATGACAACAAACAAGTAAACAAATGATTTTTTTTTAAAGTCTCACACTGCAGCCGTAAGCTGAACCTCCGACCAGGACGCGCTGGGATGAATGTCGGATTATTTAGTGAGTTTTTCCATTCAGGTGGAGCAGAATCTGGACCAGAACAAGCTGAAGAGCTGGCTGGACCAGATGAGAGAAACCTCCGTGTCCGTCACCGTCCCGCGCTTCCGGGTGGAGGACAGCTTCAGCCTGAAGGACAAGCTGCAGCAGATGGGGCTGACCGACCTGTTCAGCGCAGACACGGCCAGCCTGCCCGGTACCAGAACCAGAACCTGGACCAGAACCTGGGCCAGAACCTGAAACACAACCAGAACCAGAACCTGAGCCTGGGCCAGAACCTGGGCCAGAACCTGAAACACAACCAGAACCTGGACCAGAACCTGGGCCAGAACCAATCCCCATAGAAACCAGTTTATTTTTAGTTATGAGAATAAAGTCATAATACTAGCAGAATAAAAAAGCAATAATTTAATGATGTTAATAGATGAAGCGTTTCCTTATTTGTAAAACCGATACATTTATTCAGGATTTTGTTTTTCAGAGCGTTTGTGTAGAAATTTTCATAGAATTATGACTTTATTCTAACTGTATCACTTTATTTTGGCTTTGTTTTCTCATATTATTACGATTTTAAGCAACATCAGTAGATTTCAGCTCCACACTGAAATATTCATTAAATTCAGTTCCACTGAGTTTTGTTCAAATGTATTACAGACAAAAAAAACATTGATTTAAAAAAAATATATATCTCTACTAAATTAGAAAAATTTAGCAAAAACATTTTGACAGTTCTGATATTTAATTTTTTTAGTTTTAATTTAAATAGCAATACAGTTTTTTTATTTCATTTCGTGTATATTTACAATTATTTTTAATTATAAATATGTAATTTTTATAACATTTTTTGCCTTATTTTTATTTTTCTACTTAGTTATGTCATCCATCTTTTTGTAGCAGTTAATACTTTTTATTTTGCTGACGTTATGAGCTTTTGTCTTTGTTACAGTCCTTTACATGATTCGACATTAAACTCTCATGTCCAGATCAATGATAAAATCAGTCATATATTTATGAAATGATAATAATCGGGTGTTTTTCCAGGAATCCTGGAGGACGGCAGCGACTCCCTGTTCATCTCTGATGCTTACCACAAGGCCTTCCTGGAGGTCAGGAACACAAAGTTCATGTTTTCTGTTTGTTTTCACTCAAACTGCCACTGATTGGTCAAGTTGAAGTTTAATCTGATCTGCGTGGGCTTATTGTTTTGTTGGTTTCCAGGTGAACGAGGAGGGAAGTGAAGCTGCCGCCTCCACTGCCGTGGTCGCCGTCGGACGCTCCCTGAACCTGGACCGGGAGTATTTCCTGGCCGATCATCCGTTCCTGGTGATCATCAGAGAGTCGACGCTCAACACGCTGCTGTTTGTCGGCCGCGTGGCCGACCCCTGCCAGCAATGAAACGGCCGCTGTTCATTGGCCAATGAAACGGCTCCGTTGAACGACGCCGTCCTGTAAAAATCATTCAGAGGTCAGGAGGGTTTCAGGCTTCGACGGCACCAGAAACAAACATAATCCAGTTCCAGAAGAGCTCAAATAAAACATTTGTGTATTAAACTTACTTTGAATACTTAATGTTGATTTTCAACTAGACTTGGACTAGGCCATTTTTATGGTTTGATTTCAGCTCCTCTGTCCTTGTAAATGTAAAATCCTTCTTTGTTTGAGTCTGTTGAGTAAAATCCCAATAAAACACACTGAAGTTTCTGACTGTTAAAAAATGCAGAGTAAAAAATAATTGAAAAAAGAAAAACGGTGCTGAATTTCTGGCCCAACATCTGGGATAGTTTATCATTTACTTAATATTTCCAGAATGGGTTTAAATCCACATTTTCTGGTATTAAATTCAGAAATACTTTATACCCAAAAGAAATTAAATGTTTTAAATCAAATATACTACAGCTTCATTCTGGTGATATTCTGAATATCTTCAGCATTAATATGACTATTCTCATATTTTTATGACTATTCTTGTATTACTTTATTCTTGTACTGTTTTCTGTTCTGTTAATTTTACCACTTCACTCTCTTAAGTCTGACTTTATTCTCCAACGTATTTTTCTCGTAATCTTTCTTTATTCCTGAATCTTCACAACTTCTATTCTGGTTTAATTACTGATTTGTTTGCTTTATTTAACCCGCTGCAACTCGTTTCATCCAAGAATCTTCAACGAGTCGATGTAAGTGGTGATGCTGTGGTCAGGAAGGAACTCCAGTAGCAGTCAGTCTTCCAGTGACTCTGAGTAGGCCTCTGACTTAAGGCAGCTGTTCAACAGTTTGAAGACCGTTAAACATGCCAACAGCTAAAATATGAAGAAAGGAAAAGGAGTCACTGCAGGTTTACACTTAAAGTGCTTTATTTCCTCTGGAGGAGAAACAACCTGTGAGTGATCTAGTGGTCATCGTGAAAGAAGCTTCTTCACATTTTATTTTATTTTTTTACTTGAACTAATCGACCTTTGGCCTTCACATACAACCCCCCTCCCACCCCTGTTTCCAACATGATTTAGCAACAGACACATGCAACATAAGAGCTTCACATAAAACCTTTCAGGTTCATCTATTAAGAGCTCCTCAGGTACCTCCTTAAAAAACAAACAAAAAGTACAATATTAAAAGTTCATTCACTAAATTTCATTTTCTGCTTCAATATATTAGGATATACTTTGAGGAATCAACAGTAAGGAGTAATCTCATTAAGTGATTATGTTTAAATGATTTGATTTATAATTAGGCATATTGTGGTCAAAGTTACTGTATATTCTTTATACTAAACATTAAATTCACACAGTAAAAAATATTAAAAAGCAAGTAGTTTCAGACTTAAGCTAAAGAAACAAGAAAACAAAGTTTGGCATGTTGTAGAAAAGCAGAGTTACCAAAAACAAACAAAATGGAGCCCAGGTGATGATGTAGGTGATGAGGTTTGGCTGTTTTTCACAGTTTGAACATGAAAATATTTAGAGAGTAAAATAAAATAAGGCGGAATAACTCAGAAGGAAATGTCGGATTTTACGAAGTTCGGAGGCAGGAAGATCGTCACTTCGCAATGACTCGTTAAAATTTAGCAGTCGTTTGTTTGGGGTTTATTTTGTTGGGAAATAATAAAAATGAAGACAGAAGAGAAAGAAAAAGTTCACAGCAAAAAAACGAAAACGCAGATCCGACTTTTCCCTCTGGATTCCTTTAACAGAACCAGAACCAATCTGGTTCGTTTCCGACTAACTGGCTAAAAACAACGTGTTAATAAATGAAGAGACCTCAGCCAAACCAAAAACAACTAGAGGAAAAATTAAAAGGCTTATCGTGGCATTTTTAAAAACTGCACCTTTAAAATAAATCAAGACTTTATGCAAAAACACATCCTAAACTTAAATGTTTGTTCCTGAAGTTTCAGGAGGACAAACTGGGTTAACGTCTTTGTGTTGCTAGCTGGGCAACATTTACTTTTTATATACGGTATTTTTAAAATATATTTAAAAAACACAAGATGTCTGAGCCACAATTAATACAACTTCATTTTACAGGAAACCAACAACTAATAAAGCTTTAAATAAATATAGAACATTTCTCTAAATTTAAAATCTTCACATCCATTAGCTTTAGCTCGCTAGAAGCTAACAATGGATTAGCATCTCAAACAACCATTTAGACAATTAAGTGAGGTATTCGGTTACAGGAATATTATATTATATTAATAATACTTATAACATGGGAAGTTTTTAATTGAAAGATTAAAAAATTACAAAAAAAAATAAAACCTTAAATTTAAAGAAAGGCTTTAACTTACCGTAGGGTTATTGTATTCTTTCCTTTTCATTGTTTTAATAACTCTCTACTTGTTATGATTCATAAATATTTGTACATTTTTAATTTTAATTTTGTATTTATAATTTAATAATCCATTTGTGTTGCAGTTTAAAGTTTTAAATCATGAGATTTAAGAATACAACATGAAAATCAGCAACCAGGCTATTTTGATAGACTGAGCCAGTCGGAACCGGTTCAGACCGGTTCAGAGCTGCTCTGTCATTTATTTATTTAAAGCCAGGAAATAATATTTAAACTGTACATTTTCCACAAAAGGACTATAAAAGTCTAAAACTTAAGTAGGCTAAAAACAAATTAGCATTAACTTTTTTAATGCTGTAAGTTAATGCTATAAAAATTGTTTATTTTTTATTTTTTTTAGATTTCTTATTACTGTATTCTGCTTAGCCTTGAACAAATATCTAGAAAGGTTTTTCCACTAATTACAAATTAAACTGGTTCACTGATTGGTTTGAAGTCGTTTCAAAGTATCAAGAGTTAAAATTTATTTTTGTCAAATAAATCAAACTGAATTACAGTTGGCACCTAGCTTGACTGTTCTGGCACATTTTCATGTTTTTATTTCCTTTAAAGAACTACACTTCCCAACAGCGATTAGCCTACAGTTTAACAGAAACTAGTTAAACATTTTGACTTAAAATAGTTAGCATTTTGACCACAGCAAATTAAACAGTTTGGACTGGTTCAGACAATTTTTTTTACATTTTGAACTCACACTTTGTTTAAAGAAAAGGGGGAAAAAAAACAACACAAATATGTAAAAATATTGTAGCCTGAACTGGATTTCAACTAAAATCTTTTCTCCACCTTTGGTAGATTAAAAATCTGAAGGTTTTAGATTTGCATAGTTACCTAAATATTTTACAGTTTCAAAGTGTTAGGTAATGCTAATTGTTGCTGTATTTTCAGTTTTTACAAAGGAACAAAAATACCTTTGCTTAAGTCTAATTTTGGACAATAATATTAGCTAGTTATTAGCATTTTGGTGGCTTCTGAACATGAAGTCTCATCCTAATGTGACCAGATTAGATTCATGTTTGTTTTTTATGACGCTTGGAAGAAAGTAAAAATAAAAACTGAGAAGCAGTTAGCCAGATTGTGCTTTTTTACAGAGATTAAAAGCACTTTTTTGATGCACATCATAAAGATGAATGAAATGTTGGATTTAATGTATAAAAATGACACACACAGCTCCAAATGGTCATTTTAAGGTGAAAATTATGAAATTGTAATAATATTACACAATAAACTGTCTTCATTTGTAACAAACAAAGTCGAAATCTGTTGGAATCACTACATTTCCATTCAAGTCTGTATTAAATGTGGCTGCAGTACACCTACAGAGGTCTTGTGGTTTTAGTATATTTTCTCATATTGCCCAGCCCTCTTTTTTATTTTCTGTAATCCAGTTGTCCCTCACAAAATTACTATTTTACATATTTTTACCTGCTGCTAGCATGTACATGAATATTTTATTTCTGCAGTGTGCAAACTGCACTGAGGTTTAACCGTTAATGCTCTGCTACAAAGGGAAAAAACCAACAGAAAACGTCCATTTGAGAGACTAAAGAAGAAAGTCTTTATACCTGATAGATCCTGGTTAGGCCTGAATGTGAGCATGGTGGCGGCTCTGGTTGTGAGATCCGAGAGGAAAATCTCGAGTCGCTCAGTGTGAGGACGGAGCCGCTGGCTTCACTTGCATAAAAAAACGTTTTTTACTGTCCACTGAGAATCAGATTCACAGTCCTGTAGAAAACAGTAACAGCGGATCCATGTGCTACCTCCCACACGCCTCGATTAAACTCATTTACATTTATAAGCCAAAAAAAAAAAACATCTAAGTAGTTTAAATACATCTGTCTGATAATATCTGTAGATTTGTTATTGTTCTGTTTTTAAAAAACTTTTTCTACCACGACTCTTAGTTGGCGTTAAGTGCGGAAGTTTGGGCGTTTCGGAGGACCAAAATGGCCGCTGTCCTTTGGTTGCCAGTTGCTCTGACATGCAATGTCTGGAGGTTTAAAACGGCCAGGTTTTTACATCCATCTGGTCTGACAGGGTAGAGCTCCGTTTATTTGTTTTAATCCCAGATCTTCAGCCGTTAATGACACAGTACATCTAATGCACTCTGGATAAAACCACATCTAATTAGCATATGTTCAAAAATCACTCAGGTTAGCTGAGATTCACCTGAAAACAATAATCCTGCTTCCAAACGTCGACTTATATTATGTCTCAAGTCTATTTAAGATTGGGGTGATAAATGGTTAACAATGGAATCGTTTTCCATTGTTTTTCAAGGTACTAGCTACCTGACGTAACGAGCTAGCAGCTAGCTAAACAATGCTTTCAGTTTCTTTGCTCTACTCTTAAACTTTTTGTTTTGCTTTGCTTATTTTCTTTGTTTCCGATACATTTTATTTTTCTTGGTTGCAAGTGAAACATCCAGAAAGAGTTAAATTTTGAAGGCAAAAATAGCATCAGCTAATTATATTAGCATTGGCTAACTATGTTAGCGAAATTAGCAACAGAAGCTCACAGAAACAAAGACACTCTTTGAACCAGCAAAATATGAAATGTAAAGTCTTTTTTTGAGTCTCAACCTTGAAACATTCAAATTAATAACGTAAATAATTCCTAAAAAATGATTTTAAGTTATTTTTTAGATATGTTTATTCCACTAGCTCATTCTAAAAATGTTAGCCAGGAAACAGAATAATGTTGGATTGAAGTCATTCTACAGTTTAACTGACCAAATTAAGCTCGGTTTAATACTCATTAATTGCATTTAATTACATTTATTGAGACAGCTTGTGATAAAAATTAGATTTTTTTTAATCCAACTGGATTTTTAGGACTAAATTGGGTTCTTTAAAGTCTTTGAAATTTTATTCTTTTTTTTCTAGGCCCAGATAAGTTGTATTTTTGTAAAATGGATTGATTTAGAAAACTATTTTAAATGTAATATATGGCCAATTTAAGCATAATAAATAGTTTGTTGATTTATAACAGTAAGCTGTATTATTAAACAAGGTGTTGAGAGGAGTTTTAATTGTTATGGTAAAATTAAAGTTATACAGTCAGTTATATTTCAGGTGGAGTGCAGAAGATTTAATGTGTCATTAACCGACAGACTTCTGATCATTTCCTCCTTTAAATAATAAGCTTCATTGTCAAAAGCACAGATGTGTACAGTGATGACAGAGAAACCAAGACCTGTTTATAAAACCGATCTGAGAAGACTGACGGGGACCAGAGCGCCCCCCGGTGGTGCTGAGTGAGCAGCAGCTGTATTGCGTAGTGATGAGAGGTAATTATCGAGCTGTGTAGCTTATCTGAGACTGTTTCTGTCCTACTGGGAGTTTGTTCGGTAGTTTGTCCCGCTGCCAGGTGGTTCAGGCTGAATCTATGAGAAACTTGGAAGGTTTCACCGCCACAGTTAGCAAACATCAACATGATCCGGTTAAATATTTCACAGCCAATTGAACTAATAAACCAGCGAGACTGGAGTTTCTCTGCGGATGATGGCTTCAAATATCACATTTAAAAAGGCAGGAATTGTAAAAATCATGTGGATCGGTAGCCGACAGTCCAGGGTTCGGATCCCTCTGCTCTGCTTTCTGCTCAGCTACCAATTAATAAAGACCTAAAAGGAAAAACCTAAAAACAAAAATTATTCTCTACAAAACATTGTTTAGCCCAACTCTGGTTTTCTCCACAGACGTCTTTTATTCCCATGCTTTCTTTCTGTTAGACGGATTTTTTGCACATTTAATTTGAATTACAGCTACTATTATTTATTTAGTACAATTATTCTTTAAGGATAATTATAAACAATAGCTATTGTAATTTTAAAATAAAATATCTTTCAGAAGAGAAATATCAACCAAAATTTGTAAATTTTGGTTGATATTGATATCTGATATTAGTATTGCTGCTACAGCCGATAACTGATATTTACCGATATTATATATTTTCTCAAATGCTAACGTCCGCTAACTCGCTAAGAGCCGAGCTACTTTTTAGCTTAGCTTTTTAGCTAACTTTTAGTCGTTTATCCCACTTAACTTAGCCTAAATTAACATTTCTGGATTCATTTTAAAGCACCAATTTTATTGGTTGTTTTGTAAACTTTTAATTTTTATTTTTGAATAGTTCAACGTTAGATTCATGCTTTTATTTTGAAGTGGATGAAGGCCGATTACGCAACTGTTTCACTTCCTGCCCTCACGTTCTCTCTGTTTTCCCTCAATAAGTTTTAGCAACATACATAAAGAAACAAAACAAGATGGACCGAACAAGATATAAACAAAACATATCTTCTAAAGATATTATAGCGCATTAGGTTTAGCTTAACTAGCTTTTTGTTAGCATGGCTAACTCCCTCCAGAAAAAAACGGCAACAAGATGGAAATAAACATTGTCTGTTTGTATCGTCTCAGTTTTACTTATCAGTAAAACAGCTAATATGGGTCAATACCGATGTTGATGCTAATGTCGAGCATCCCTAGTTTTTCTGTCGTACTTTGTGACTGATTTAGCATTTTAAACCAACAAATTCAGCATTGGTAAAGCCGAACGATTTCTTTTTATCACAGATATTGATTATTGATGATGAAGATTTAAACAGTAAATATGAAAGTCAAAATAATCTAAACTGATATATTTGAAGCCACCATCCTGTAAGCAACAAAAATAAATGAATAAAGCTGTAAACGGAGCAAAATGTCTTGAAACTGATGACGGAAAAGTTAGAGCTGCAGTTTTTTGTTTGTAGTGTAAAAAATGAAATGTGACGAAGTCTGAAACTCCAGGGGCGCTGAAATGTAACTCTTCCAACGAAACAGTCATCGCTGTGGCACTTGGAGCGCAATGATTATTATTATTATTAACCTGACTGCTCCGGATTGTCTCAAGGCAAATAAAAAGGATTTGAACCGTAAAACTGGCACTGAGTATCTTGGCAAAGCCCTCCTTCTCCCCCGGACAGTTGGGATTAGAGGTGCACCGATAAATTGGCCCGATTTCCTCAAGAAAAGGTCTGTCCTCTTCTGCTCCAGAGTAAGAGAGGTTTGACCCACTGTTGCTAACTCAGCGATATTTAGCAAAATTCAGACATAAAAATCGGAACCGGCCGGAATCGGTAATCGGTGCACCGCTAGTCGTGATGCTGCGTTGTGAACCCGGAAATCCAAAAAGTAGAAACCTGCAACATAAAGTCGACGGCGGCGCGCCGCTGAGCGTTGTGTGTGTGTGTGAGGTTGTAGGAGTGTGTGGCAATTCTTCATCTTTAGCTTAATCTGTTCTGTCTGGTTAGTGAAGGTAGATGCGGTTTAAAGCGGTAAGAATCTCATTTCGGACTCTGAGGTGTGCGTTGACTTCAGACGGGACCGGCGTGGCGTTCGCCTCGTTTCCGCCCGGGTCAGTCGGGCCCCGTGGTGGAAACCGAGGTCTGAGGGCCGTCTGCGTAATGGCCGCTGTTGCTCCCGCCGCCGGCCTCGGGTTCCTCCTGGCTGGGCGAGGCCTCGTCGCTCGGGCCGCCGCCGCGGGACGGGACGGAGGCGGTGGTGGTCTCGGGCGAGGCGCTGTGGGCCTCCTGCGGCGCGCAGCCCGGGTGGTTCTTGCGGAAGTGTTGGTTGAGGATGGCCTGGAAGGGGAAGCTCTTCCCGCAGACGTGGCAGTGGAAGGGCTTGTTGCCGGTGTGCTTGCGGATGTGGTACTCCAGCTGGTCCTTGCGGGTGTACTTCTTCCCGCAGATGCGGCAGACGAACGGCGTGATGCCCATGTGCAGCCGCATGTGGCGGTCCAGGCTGCCCTTCTGGTTGAAGGACTTGCAGCAGTAGATGCAGGTGAGCCGCGGGTTGTAGCGGAACCAGCGATCACCCACCTGCTCCCTCAGGTAATCCTCGTAGCCGCCCATGTCGAACGCCGCGTGCTCCTCGCCCTGATGGACACAGACAAACCAGATGCAATACCAACAAAAACAGGATCAGGAGTGAAAATAAACTAAACGAGATAATTTACATTTAACCAGAGGAGAGCAGAAAACCCAAAAGATTAAACACAGCAAGAGCAGCAACATGCTTCCATTCACCTAAAAGTAAAAAGTATCCATACAAGAAAATACTCAAGAGTGAGAAAGTATTTGGTAAAAAAGTTTATTCAAATACTGAGTAACTGATCAAACCATCAATCATTTACTATTTAAAAATTACATCATTGGACAAACCAAAATATAAAGTTAGGAGGATTTTTTGGTATTTTAAGGATCAAAATGACAATAATTCATATAAGCAAAATAATAAATAAAATCAGGTAAATTAAGTTTTTCCAAATCAGTTTCTGTCAATAAAAAACTAACAGAACCTGCAGGTGCGAGGCCGATTCTGGTTGATTTAGGGCAGAAAATCCAGAAGTTTTAGTCAAGTAAAAGTAGAAATACTTTATAATATAATTACTGAAGTAAAAATACAAATAACGCAGTCATATTACTCAAGTAAATGTAACTAGTTACTAACCAACTCTGCATTTAAGAAACTTTTACATGTTTTGGACAAAACATGTTGAGAAGCACTATTAGGAACCTGAATAAGTTTATTTAGGAGATTTTGTTATTTTTTGTCTTAAAGCTGCAGTAAAACTTTTTTAATAAATATATTTTTTTACATATTTATTAAAACTATCACCATGTCATGACATTATGTTATGAGACAGACAATCTGTGAACAAATCGATTTAATCCCTGAGCTGCTGTCTGAAGAAATGCACCAAAAACAGCAAGTCAGAGCCAGAAGGCGGGGCTTAGCGCTGCCAATCAACCACGTTTACTCGATGCTAAATGTGCTAATCACTACAAGAAAACTGTTTATCCACTGTCATCGGTGGCTGTGCTAACTAGCCTTAGCAGTCATGACAGGCTATGCTAGCTGCAGTGTAGCAGAGAGTAAGAAGAAGTGATTGATAGCGCCAAGTCCCGCCTCCTCGCTCTGATTGGCTGTTTCTAGAAGACAGAGGAGATTGATCTTTTCACAGATTATGACAGTTTCAACAAAAACAAGGTGTTTTTAATAAATCAGGTTTTCAGACTCCGGTAGATCTGGGTCGGTTCTGGTCGGAAAGCGCCTCATGTCGCCTGATGTTCTTACCTGAGAGCTCGGCTGCCGCAGTTCGTCGGCTCGGCTCGGAGACTCGCTCTTCGCTCTCTGGCGCTCGGTGAGGACGACCACGCTGCCGGTGGGACTGAACCTGGACAATCACCAATAATCGATTACTGATGTAAGTCAACTAATTTAGTAATTGATTCATTGTTATTTGAGTAATTCATCATGATAAATGATAACTCATATGATAGTTGTAGTTGGTAGGATTAGATCTAAAATGTTAATTTTCTTATTAAAAAAAGGAATTAACTATTTGTTTATTTGTATTTTCTAGGTTCTTCTATAAAAGATCTGCAGAGTGGCAATTATTTTAGAAGATTAATCACCAGAATAATCGGTTCCTTGACTACAAATACACAACAAGTATTTATGTCCAGTTTCTAGTGGAAATATCCTAAAATAAGAAAAAACTTACTGACAAGTAATTTTTGACCAAGACTTGGCAGCTTGTTTTGGGAAAATAATGTATTAATAATGAGGAAAAAAATTAGTTTCTCTCACGTCTGTCACAATAAGCAATTAATTAATTGCAAGATAAATTAAAATTGCCTCGATTATTTCCATTCCGAATGATATTTTCTGAAGGACGACTTTGTTTACAGATACCATTTTATTTATTTATCAGTTGCAAGTCGTTTTTATTTCCATTGTGGAGGAAATAAAACAGTCAATGGGTCTTTGACACTTGTATTATTGTACTGAAATGACAATATTATCGTTTATCGCGATAACTTCAGAGACAATTTATCGTCCAGCAAAATGTGTTATTATAACAGTCCTAGTTAAGTTTTATTTTGATATCTAATATTAAAGTTTATAAATCTATGAGAAAGTGTTTTTGCATTATTATCCTGTTATATCATTTAAAGTTAGTCTAAAAAACAGCGATGTTATCATTTATCACAATAACTTCAAGAACAAGCATTGTTATTGTGTTTATTTCGGATATTTTACATTTAAAAGGATAATTTTCAACGAGAAGGCAAACTTGTATTACTAAGTCATTTTTATATTACATGAAAACAACAACATCAATGTTTATCGCAGTAACTCGTGGGACAATTTATCGGCAAATTTCTTAATTTATGGTGTGGTTCCGACTCACCGGTCCGTTTCGCTGAAGCTGGAGGACGCCTGTCCACTGCGGATTCCCAGCCCGCCCAGCGGCGCCGTCATCAGCGTGCTGCGGCCCGACGTGTCAATCATCACCGTGGCTCCGCCCTCCTCTGCGGCCGCCGCCTCCGCCTGGTTCCCTCCGGCTCCGATCCAGTCCTCCATGCGCTCCGTTTTGATCCTGATGCGGTCCACGCCTCCGCCTGCTCCGCCGCCGCCGCCGCCCTCCTCGGCGCTGTCGGTCCTCTCTGGCTCGCTGCCCGTCTCCATGTACCACTGGCCGGCCCGGTTGATCCGGAGAATCGGCTCCTTGCTGGTTCTGCTGCTGGTGGCGCCAGGTCCCACCAGCCCGCTGTGCTCCACGGTCGGCGGCGGGCTGAGTGGCTCCTCCGCCGGGCTGATGACCTCGCACGCCTCCGTGCCGCCTCTGGCGCCCAGCAGCTTCAGCCCGCAGTGATGGCCACCGCCACCGCGCACCATGGCCTCCATGGTCCTGCCGGGCCGGGCCGCCCGCGGCGGGGCGTCGTCGTCGTCGTCGCATGTCGCCTCGTCCACGTCAGCCAGGCTGATCTTCAGGTGGATGCCCTCCAGGATCTGGGTGCAGCGGTCGATGATGTGCTGCATCTGCAGGAAGCTGGCGGCGGTCAGGTAGCTGATGATGTCAGCCAGCTGCAGGCAGAGGCGGCCCGTGTAGCAGAAGGTCAGCAGCTGCTCGAACACGGATGGGTTGCGGATGACCGTCAGCGACACGGTGCTCATCTGGCTCAGCGACATGTGGTCGCGGAAGTACGGCGAGCTGGCGGCGAGGACCACCTTGTGCGCGCGGAAGCTCTGGCCCTGGACGTTGACCACGATGTCGCAGAGGCGGCCCTGGACCCGCAGCTGGTTCAGGTGCGACAGGACAGAGTTGCTGAAGTCAGGGATGTCCAGCTGGATGCTGCCGGAGCGCTCCATGCCGCCACCTGGTGGAGAACAGAGGAACACATCATACCGATTAAACCAGAACGAACAAAGACCTGGTTTTAAGCAACAACAAGGGCATTCTGGGTAAACACAACCAGAACAAACATGCCAGCCTAGCGCTAGCAGGATAAATGACTCGTGGCCTTTAGCCAAACACTAAAATCTGATACCACTCCATTTCACAAAACAGGAAGTTGCACTCAGTGTCTTCAGATGTTTTTTGTAATTTCCTTCAGTGGCGCCCCCACAGGCCAGGAGGGGAACAGGTCGCTCAAAGGATTTGGTTCTTTTAACTAAAGTCCTGGTTTGGTACTTTGGTTTTTAAGGCCAAGTTGCATTACACTATAATCAGGAAAAACAATAGTTTATAAATGTTTCGTAAACATACGATCGCTCATACGGATAGAGCGACAGTATGTTTTCTACGCTCCTTCACCCTGACGTACCTTCCTTTTGGAGGGGGGAGATTTATGTTTTCGCATTCACCTGAATAATATGTAGTTGCGCCCCCGTACATGTCTGAAAATACTAATTTTTAATACAATAAATACATCCTTAGGGGTCTAATGAAGACGGATATAAACTTTTCAGACCTAGAAACCGTAGCACCAGTGGCAGCATCATACTCTGGGGTTGATTCACAGCAGATCAATCAGGAAAAAAGCCCTTCCTCTAATTTATCCAACTTCACCTCAGATCATCAACATTTAACGAAATATTAATCTGTTTTCATGTTCATGTTTGTGAGCAGTTTCATTAAATCCTAAAAATAAATGTAGATTTTCGTGTTTTTAGTAATTCCTGTAGTTGTTTGTTGCGCTTTTTTTCACTCAGGAGGAGAAAAGTTTAATTAATTCACTAAAGCCTCATTTTGACTGGACGGAAACTTCTGGTACGAAATGTTTCTGCATTACTAAGACGGCGCCGCTTTGATTCGCTCCAACATGACACCGAACCAGAACCAGTGGTTTTCCCGGCTGAATCCAGGTGCCAGCTTGAGCCCAGGTGTGCAGGGAGGGGTCTCACCTGAAGCGGGCTTCAGTTCGGTTCTGGTTTCAGGATGCGGTCGACTCTTTAGTCCCGCAGGTTTCTCTGCATCGCCGGCAGGCAGGACGGTGGATGACAGGAACTCTCCTCGGCTCGGTTCGGTTCGGTCCGGCCCGGCGGGGCTGCAGCTCCACCCGCCCCGCTGCTCCAGGCTGGTCGCGTCGCGTTCAGGGCCGGGGTTCGGCAGCTGGGCTCGGCCTGCGCTCCGACAGCAGCCGCTCCGCCGACATTCCACTAGAGGTCCGGTTCGGTTCAGTGTCGGTTCTGTTCGGGGCTGCAGCGGCGGCTTCTCATCTTCCTTTTTCAGCTCAGAAGGGCCGAGGCTGCAGGAAGGAAGGAGAGGAGGAAGAAAACGCGCTAGGACTTGTGGGAAATGTAGTTATGTGGTTAATCTCCGCCGAATCGTTCGGTTTCAAGAAACTACATTTCCCAGCGTGCCTCTGTCTGCGGAGAGGTCATGATGGTACTTTAAGAGTTTGGCAGAGTATTCCAGTGAAAGTACTAATGTTGAATTAATAATTTTAGGTACAAGTTCTGATTTTATAACGTAAAAACTGCAAAAGTACTTTTAAATATTTTTTGTGTGTGTGTGTTTTGTTGCTATAGATGCATTCAGGGCCGGAATTAGGGGGATAAGCGCCCTTGGGCTAGTTTAAAGTTACGGGATCCTTTACATTGAAGTTTATTTTATTCAGACAACGTCAATATAAATATAATAT
>NW_015113263.1:244098-260864 GCF_001443285.1 Poecilia latipinna | reverse complement strand
AATATATAAGATATGATATGAGAATATGGAAGAGGATGAAGTCCACTGAAAAAAAAATAATCTGACTTTAATCTCTACGCTATAGAGTCTGTATCGTATTAGGGCTATCGAGTTCTGAGGTACAAGTCTGCCAAAATCTTAGAAATTTTTATATTAATCTCAGAAATTTTCTAGAAAAAAACCTTGGAATTTTTGAGTTTCAAAAGATGAACAACACAAAAATTTAACATGAATCTCATAAATTTTTCAGAAAACGTGAAAATTCCTGGGCCTTTCTTCTATCACATTGTAAACAGAAGTACGCAGTCCCCAAAGAAACAAGGCAAACCTGTCTGCGCTCATGTGAATTAAATGAATGATTTGCTTCAGGGACTTTTTGCAGTTGAGTCATTTGATGAATCCTCACATCTCCAACTTTATAGTACATTTAAAACAACTTACTTTGATCAAAGTGCAGTTTCAGAAAAAAAAGACCTGAGAAAGAGGCTTTGCTTTACGGGACGAAATGTGAAAAGTATCATTGAAACCATGGAAACTGAATGTGGCCAAATGCAGTACCTTGAGGTATAACTGCTTATTGAGAAGAAGGTTTGCCTCAATAAACAGAACATTTCTTTATCCTGAGCACAATAGGAGCTATTTAAGTGTAATTCAAGTGAAACAGTGAATGGGAAAAACCCACAGCAGCAGATTTACATTAGTCAGCATCTACAAATAAAATGTGAACAATTTTTACAATGTTTTCCCACCTGATAGATGCAGTCTGAAAAAATTACATTTCTAACATTTTCAGCTCCTTAAAATGTTAACAAAAATGGAATAGCGTCAGATTTTAGATTTTTCTTTGCTAAAAAAACAAAACAAAAAAAAAAACGCGTCATTTCTCCTGCTAGCGCGTTTCTTTTGGTTGTATTTACCCAGAATGCCCTGCGCTGCAGTCCACTTCCTGCTTTTGGAGCGGTATCCGGTCAGTTCGGTGATCGCATATTCAAACCGCAACAGAGTTCATTTCAACCAGACCGTTTGTAGGCAGCATGAATGGCCTTCAAACACTTCAAAATAAGAGCATGAGCATAAAAGTCTATCTACTTGAAGAACTCAGAACCAAAACTTCAACACAGAAATCAAACTTTATTCAACTGAAAATTTACAGTCGAGCAAATTAGCGGTTAAAGTTCTATATAGAGCTTTCACCGCTAATTTAACGCTTACCTTTAAGAAAAGGTAAGCGTGCTAAACGATTTCAAAGTTTCAAAAGTGCTAAATTAAAAATTAGCTCTGTTATTAGTACATTAGTGGAAATATGCCCACCTTAGCTGTTAGGTCATGTGGTTAAATGGACGGATGATTATTTTCACTGGATTTGAATCTTCCAGATTTTTTTCTTTTTCTGACATTTCATTATAATCGTTTCTTTATCCGAGCGGTTCTCTGTGGATCAGGTCTTGTTGCGTTTGGACTCTAGTTGCAGGTGTTTTTGAGGGTCAGGTCACCCTTGGTGATCTGAATGGTGACGGTGGTTCCATTAACACCAAACGCCGTCCACGTCCGGTCTCCAAACGCCTCCAGCTGATCCTCACTCACCGAGACCGAACAGTTGACTGATGAGGTCACTTCTCTTGGATCTAAGCACATTCAGACAGCAGATTTAAAGGAATCTGACCACAAAGAAACCTGCTCCCGTGATTATTCAATACAAATTAATACAAAAACTGTAGAAAGTTCCCAAAAATGTGCACTGTTATTTTTCCCCATCACTGTCTGGAGGACAAGAACGATAGCTTTGATTTTGGGCTTCCTGAAGTTCAAAGGCCAAACATGACTAAACTTTGAGCGGAAACAACAGCTTGAAACTAAAACTAAACTAAGTATAGAAGGAAATCGGCCTAGTTCATACCCTTACAGTCTACCTGTATACTTTCTATACAGGGTACAAAAGGGTATTTTTGGGGTCCTTATGAGATACTTTGAGAGTATTTTCAGTTTACTTGCGAAGATCTTACATGGTACCTAAAAAGTACTTGTAAAACTCAAGGAGTAGTTCCTGGGTAACTGCAAGTCACTTTCAGGGAATGCACATGGTATTTATAGTGTACTTACCTGGTACCTACAAGGTTCTTACTGGGGACTTAAGTGATTACCTGCATCTATTGGGAACTTGCAGGGTACGTATGAGGTATTTAGGGAGTGCTTTGGCGCTCCACTAAGGCAACTTACAGGGTACATACAGGTTACCTATGGCATGAGATTTACTTATAGGACAACTATGCTTTTCAGGGTGTCAACAGAATACTGATAGAGTAAATAAGGGAAACCAGTCCCTCCAGTTTTTTGTGATTCTGTGATTGCGGAAATTCATGTAAATTCAATAATCTATAGGAATCAGATTGTTGTTTTTCAGGTACTTATAATGCAAAGGACAAGCAGAACTCAGTAGTGAAAACCAAACACCTAACTTGGCATCATGCTAATCTGATGACAAACGTGACACACTACTATGTCTCAGTGATGTCTTTCTGTCCACTGATCAATGGACTGTGTTGTGTAATTCCAGTAGCTTCATGCTAACCATACCGTACCCTTGTCCTGTGGACCTACGACTGAAGGGAGGACAGGAATGGTGTCGTTTGGGTCGGTTGTTTGTGCCAGTTTAACAATGGAAACAGAAAAATAGCTCCCAACTGTACCACTGAGAGGAACTGGCATATACAATGAGCCCCAAACTGTTCCTTACGATTTGCTGCTCATATTTCCTTCCTCTAACAGCAGACATACCGACTACAAACACCAGCTGCTGGTTGCTGTACTCAGAGCGGATGGAGAGAAGTTTGTTGGGGTAGTAGGTGCAGGTGAGGTTGAGAGGAAGCAGAAGGGTGGGCTTCTGAAACCTGGTGAGCTCTCCGAAGGTTATGTTACTGCTGCAGGGTGCCTCATTCAACCAATACTCCTCTGTGTAGAATCTGCAGTAAGAGACGGGGAACACCGGAGGTGTACAGGTGGCCTCGATGATGTCATCAGGTGACACAAAGCGACGGCTGATGGACAGACTGGGACTGGGTCTGGTACCTGTATGGTAGAGAGTGTTTTTATGTACTTTCATAGACAGGGGTACTTTCTAGACCCTTTATAGGCTGATCAACTCTCACCCCAGACAGTCACAAGCATGTCATCGCTGGAGATGGAGGTGTACTCCTGGAGCCTGTAGTCACACCTGAGTCTGAGCGTGCTGCCTACCATGTAGTGTCCCAGCAGCTCCTTCGACGTCAGATTGAAAACACACACATAACTCATTGCTACAATCACGCTGAAGGGATGATTAGAGTCTTCTCTGAAGAGACGGCAGAGCCCGCCTGTGTAGTCAATGGGAACAAAGCAGCTGATTTCCACCGTTTCTCCGTCGGTGATTTCATTGCTCCCCAGGATCTTAGGTTTGTCTGCAGAGTAGAGGCATAAGCTACTTTAAATCACATGAAATCGCTACTGTAATCTATCAAAGCTTAACATGAAGTTCCTGAATTTTCTATTGAGTCAGAAGTTTAATGTGTAGTTCTCAGGACTTTAGATGTGTTTAACATCAACTCTGAACCCTTTAAAGGATTTAGTTTGATTAAAATTATCAATCAAACTCATGTCTACCTAATAATGATTAAACTGAACAAACAAAAATCTAACAAAATCCACAGCTTTGGCCTACTCCATAACAAAAGGCTGAAGGGGGAGTTTCATGACAAGGTTAGCTACAAAGTATGTTCAAAAGGAACTTAGAAGACACACAGTGCCTACTGGGTTCTTTCTGGGACCTGAAGGGTTACTTAAAGGGCATCAAATGCCTCACTGGTGAGAATCGGATCATTATTGTCCGGTGTATTCAGGAGAGCGTTTCCACCACCAGTTGGACTTTCACTGGGCAGGCGGGTGAAACCCAAACGCCTAACCTGGTGCCATGCTAGAGCAACAACAAACATCTTCATGCTTCATGTTTTCTGATCCCCAGTCAACAGACCAAGTTGTGCCGCTCTAACCATACATTACCATATTATTTTTCTCTTCTTTGGTTTTGCATTTTATTTTGACCCTTCAAAATAAAATGCCTAGTTTACACAATACCTGATGTAAGAAATTGGATTAGGTTTTTTTTATGAAAGAAAACCCTTTGAATATTTTTACTTCAATGGAGCGTTCCCATTTTTATAGATAATTACATCTAGAAAGCCCATAAGTTATTAAGAGCCAAGGTGTGAATAAATAACTTTTAGACTTTTTCACCAGTGTTTTAGCTCCTAAATCAGGCTTTATCATTTCTTGAACTATTTTGTTCAAAGTAAAAGTGACTCACCTGACCAAACATACCTGCCGTCTGCTGTCCAATCTGTCAACAAATCAGAGGCAAACTGGATTCAGTGAAGGTCACTTTGATTTCAAACTCAAACAAAATCCTTCATTTTAGTTCTCTAATGTATTTAATATCAGAAACTGTGATGTCTTGTTGTCTTATTAGTGAAATTATTAACATTGTTAGATCATCACAAAACAGCTAAAAGTTCCTCTCATTATGAGTTGATGTGTTGCTGATGGAAAGCAAAGAAAATATTTACTCACAGCAGAGAGACAAGGTGACGAACAGAACCAGATCCATCCTTGGACTTCCGAGGGACGAACTCATCCAAATCCTGCTGGAGTTCAGCTCTGATTACACATTAACTCTTCCTTTATTTAGCAAAGGGTCCAGTCCAAAGTCATTGTCACTGATACCTCTGTGATTTTTTTTTTGTTTGCATTTCTGTCAACTGTTTGTTGTCCCCAAGCAGCTTGACTTTCTTGAAATATCTTTAATTAACAGTTTTTATTTAGACTTTTCACAAATTTTTGCTCCTGATTTAGATTTTCCACAGGATAACAGATATTCTCCTGCAGTTTCCACATGTGACCACATGGGGGCAGCAGCTCACACTCACTGTGTTCTGATCCTGTTTGGCTCATAAAAGATGTTCGGCTGCACACTGGATCCAAGCCGATCCTGGACTGAAGGAAGCCCCCCGTGGAGAGAAACCAGTTCTAGTTTTAACAATCAGCCCTGAAAATTACAGATTAAAACAAAGGAAACAGAAGAACAGGCAAAAAATCTATATATAACTTATTATCATCTATTTGGTCAGGAATTCTGATCAGACTGAAAATTAGAAAGGAATCTGAAAAACTTGGGACAACATATGCCACATGGATGGATGGATGGATGGATGGATGGATGGATGGATGGATGGATGGATGGATGGATGGATGGATGGATGGATGGATGGATGGATGACCTTTATTTTTTCATTGGTTCAGATGAAATCTGTGTTTCTATTCCTTCCTTTATTAAGTTCTAATAATCAACCAAACATCTTGATTGATTATTACTACTGTTCTGTACTACTGTCAGCAGTACAGAATATCTGTACTGCTGACAGAAAGATGCTGCAGCTTCTACGGGAGCCTGTTTGTGCCAAAAAGCTGCTCAGGGTCCTGAGACCGTGAGCATCACTTTTCCATTTTAAGATAAATTTTCTGCTTTTCTTCTCACTTTGTTTTGGTGATCTTTGTGCTGTGGATCCGTGACATAAACGCTAAGAATTTATTTAAGTTTTTAGTGTCACATATAAATTAATAAAATCTAACCTAAGTTCACCAGCAACAAAACAAACATACGTAAAAAACACATTCAGTCAAACTGATTCTACAATTTTTACAAAAAAACCAAACAGTTTTTACATGAATGTAACAGGTGAAAACATGAATTTGGGTCGTTATGCTGTAAATAAACTGGGAATCCAGAAAACAAAAATACAATTTAGAAAACTTTTCTACATATATTTTGTGCCAATGATTTAAGATCGAGTTTTATCTGTATTGTTTTCCAGCTTCACAATGTAATGCCACAAACTCTTTATTTCTGCTTTAAATAAATGGAAACTGCAAAGAAAAAAGTAATTTTCTGAATCTTCAAACCAAAAAGGTTAAAAATCAGTTTTTAAAAGTCTTAAAATGTCCTAAATTACATGCAGTAACATGAAATCACAAGCATCTCTAAGGCAGACGGTTTCCACTCAAATCTACAACAAACTGCATTTTTTTTGTCTTTAGCCGTTTATTTTACTACAATAAAACACATTATAATTACTAGTTATTGTTTGGGTTTTTATTACCAATGGAAAACATAACTGGGCCTGATAGGAAATTGATACTTTTTACCATTTATTTACTGATGTTTCTGCTGTTTTCTATACTTACACAAGTTGTGATTTCCTGTTGAAAATGTTTCCAGACAAGGTGCAAGAGGCTTTCGCAGCTGACTACAAAGATACGTGACATCCTGTGTGAATGTCAATCGCAGCTTTCTTAAAGAGTTGGCATATTTGGAAGACATTGTCCTGCACTTGCCTGTGCTGTTGAATTACCACCATGACGACACGCCTATGGTTAGAAGTGAATAAATATTGAAGGGCTGAGCCCCCGTTGGAGTTGGCTCATCTGACACGCCTTTCTGCAGGAAGACAAGTTTTTGTGTCCTTGTGATTCTTTCAGAGCTTATTTGAAGAACAAACCTAACAGGGCCAAATAACGCAATAATAAGCTTCATATTAATCACCAAAAATGTATGAAATTAAATTTCATAACTATCAGAACTGCTTTCTGGGTGAAATAAAACCTTAAAAATAGTGAAAATGTCCAATTATGTGAACAATTTCATTATTAAATTAATATATTAACTTAAATTTATAGATTTCATTAAAAGAAAGAAAATACATCAATTAATAATTTCCACCCTATGTCTTTTTATTTTTATAGATAAAAAATGTGATAACTTATAAAAAATATTGTGAAATTAAAATTTACCCACACAGATAAGAAATATCTATTAATTTAAACCTCAATTTTTATTATTATTTTTAAAAACTTTCTATCTTATTTTAAAACAAATGTTTTTTTATTTATATTTTAAGATTTTTAACCAACGTCTTTTCTTATTTGTACTCGTTAGTTCCTGAATGGTGTAAAATGGCTAAAAAGTTGATATTTTGGATGTATTTCCTCTATTTATGTGATTCAAACAGGAAACAGCCAGAGATCCCAGACTTGTGATGGAGAATTAGGGCCAGAATAAGTGACTTTCATTATTACTGTTATTATTACAAGAATAAAGTCATAATATTAGCAGAATAAAGACACAAAAATACCAGAAAAAATATAAAATTACTAGAAAAAGTTATTTAATGAGAGCAAAGCTTCAGCAGCTCGTCTGGTCTGTGACTGTTTCTTCAAATTAATCACTTAATCTCTTCAAAGTCTTGCTATTTTGATGCTGATGTGTTAACAGATTAAGTTTTTCCTATGTCTAATATTCCTCTTTTTAAAATTATTTTTCATGTACGAGTTATCAAATTACCCCAGTCTACAAATATTATAACAGTTTTTGGTAATTATGAGTTTATTCTCATATTATTGTGGCTTTATTTTTGTAAGAATTTTTTCTTGCAATAATATGACTTTTTATGTATTATTATGACTTTATTCTCATATTATTACGACTTTTTTTTCTTGGATTGCTACGACTGTATTCTCATATGACTTTGTGTCGTACAAACTTTTTTCTTGAAATGAGTTTATTTTAGTACTATTGACTTGGTGTATGACTTTTTTTTCAGTAATATTAATTTATTCTCGTTTTTTTTTTTTTTTAACTGTATTCTCGTAATTTTTTTCCCCAGCCTGGCCCTGATACTCCGTCATAGATTTCACACCCAGGATCCAGATTATGGTGTTTCTTTAAGTGCAGTGGATGAGGAGAGACATTTTAAATAATTGGCAGTAGTGTATTTAAGTGCTACAAGTTCTAGTTGGTCTAGAAAGGTGAGAATAAAGTCTGGTTAAAGAAAAAACCCGTTTCCCTTCTAGAGCTGGTCTAAACCTTCCTAGTGCTTCCAGTATCCCGTCGCCTTCTCTGCAGGAAAATGTTCTGTTTCATCAACAGCACCAGTTCACATTGGACTGGAGTCCGAAGTTACGCCGGACGGATATTAAGAGCTACATGCAGAGTGGATTTCAGGGTTTCATCAGTTTGGAGAGTCTCCATTAGTCCAAAGACTTTCGATCCAATAAAAGACATGAAGAATCACGAGTCTGATCCGTCCACGTCTCTGTTTATGACGACGAGGTGAGGTTCCCGGACGACACCACCGTCGTCTCCTTGGGTGAGTACTCCGCCTCCTCCTTGTTGGGGTGTGAGGAGTTATCGGACTTGCTGCGGCTGAACTCCGCGCCCATGATCGGCCCCGTGAACTTGGATTTGGGCCGGATCCAGGCGGTGCAGCAGAGCAGCGTCTTGAGGAAGGCCCGGCGCATCTCGTTACTGGTCAGCGTGTAGATGAGCGGGTTCATGGCGGAGTTCAGGACGGCGAGCGCCAGGAACCACTCGGCCTTGTAGAGGATGGGGCAGGTCAGGGTCTCACACGCCACATCCAGCAGCAGCAGGACGAACAGCGGCGCCCAGCAGGCGATGAAGCAGCTCAGGACGATGATGACGGTCTTCAGGAGCGCCATCGACTTCTCCGAGCTCTTGTTGTTGGCGCTGGCGCTGCCTCGGCCGTTGGTGACTTTGCGAAAGACTAGTTTGCGGCTGCGGGTGCGCACCAGTGCGTAGATCCGGGCGTAGAGAACCACAATGGCCAAGAGGATGATGCTGAAGACGGTGGTGCAGAACAGGATGTAGGTCTTATGGTACAACGGCAGCACGGTGGAGCACTGCGGCAAGCTCCGGATGCAGTTCCAGCCCATCACCGGCAGTCCGCCCAGGACCGCCGCGATCATCCACACGGTGCTGATCAGCAGGAAGACCCGGAACGTGTTCCCGTTGTTGTGCAGCTTCATTTTCAGCATGGTGAGGTGGCGCTCGATGGCGATGGCCAACAGACTGAAGACGGAGGCCGCCAGTGCCACGAACATGCTGCCCTCCCTGAAGAACCACTGTGTCGGCGTCAGTTTGTAGGTGTTGGCGCCGGACAGCAGGATGTTGGCGGTGTAGACGACGCCGGCCAGCAGGTCGGACAACGCCAGGTTCCCGATGAAGTAGTACATTGGTTTGTGGAACTTCTTGGTTCTCCAGATGGTGGTCAGGACCAGGATGTTCTCCATGATGATGAAGCAGCAGACAATGATGAAGATCACCGAGTCTGCCTTCAGACCCGAGTCCTGCTGCTGGGTCGACTTGCGGAACTTGCCGGTGTAGTTGTAATGTTTGGCGATCAGGTCGGAATAACTGGACTCGGCCATGGCCTGCAGCTGCAGCCGGAGTCCAGCAGGGGGTGCTGTGTCCTCAAACCTTCAGTCCTTCATGTCATTTGGTCGCCTTGAGAAGGAGCAGCGCGTTTTCTGCTGCTGGAGGAGGTCATGGTCCTGCAGAAAGAGCCGATCAATGCATCAATAATCGATCTCAGATAGAACAGATTCATCTTATACATGGAAATATAACTAAACCGATGAAATCTGACCCTGTCATTACAAAAACATCAAATTCAGCTACAGATATTCCAGTTTATAACACTTTAATGTGCGCTCCAATTCAGTTAGTACTTATAATTTCTAGAAAAATAGTGAAATCCGGAGAACTGCGTGAATTTATGTAAAATTTAGAAAAATCCGTCACTCAAACAGCCGCGGCGTCCTGTGGAGTTAATTAAAGCTCATTAAAAACCTCACTGGAGATTTAGGAAGTTGAAATCCGTCCAGTTACCGCTGAAAACATCCCAAACAAACAGTTTAAATTTATGGTGACTTCATTGTTTAGTTTGGCATTTTAGACGACAGCTTGAAAATGTTCAAACTTTAAAGGGAACGCATCACATTTCCTTTAAAGTTCTCATTATGACAAGGAAAGCAACGTAAACATCTTTTTAAAAGTTTTAAAACGCAAAACAATAATCATAATCCACTAGTTTATCACTATTTCTCATTTTTTAATGAATAAATAGTTAAAGAAAGAGAAAGCTGATCGTATTTTATATCATATGTCTGTTTATTGTTTTTGATATTTTAAAGTCTCGATTAAAAAAAAATCAAATTGATTAAAACAAGATATTTCACTTTCAAAGCCTCCTATGAATTTTTACATTTCAGTCCATCCAGCGACAAAAACACTAAAATGGTTTCATGTGTAAACTCTGATAACTGGAGCCTCCGCGTCTACGGGCTTTGTTCTGCATTTAATAATGCACTAAAACCAAATCAAAGGTTTTAGATTCAAGTTGCAAAACCTAAAAATAAAAGCATCACCGTATATTTCTCTTATCCAGACTTTAATCACCATATAAAGTTTATTTTCCAGATATTTTCCGTCTCTCTTGATGCGACTTCATCGCACATTTACATTTCCCAGACTTTTTATGCTCCATTATAATGAGACTTATTTAATAAAACTGACCTGGATTGAGCAGATCCTCCACACAGACCATGGCGCGACTCCCAGATTTCCTTTTTATTTCCCAAGAAAAGAGGAAGCAAAACCGGCGAGTTTCTGCAGAAGCTTCGCATCGACACTCCGACCGCCGAGCTGCTGCAAAACCTGTGATGTTTAAAATCTTATTTCATATTTTCTGTCTTCAGTCAGAGTCCGGAGCAAGAAGAGTCCAACAGCGGAGTGAGGGAGTACACACACACACACACACACACACACACACACACACACACACACAGGAGGGGGAGGAAGATGATGCCGCCCTCTTCATGCTCTTCGGGTCTTCTGCTCTTCAAATCTCACCGATCACATATTAATAATACTAATAAGGATAATAGTAGGAAGAATAATGGGGGAAAACCCAGAAGTAGCTTAAAAGCAGAAGCATAGACACATATGTAACTTCAATAAAATCAATGCTTCCTGTTGAAAATAAAATAAAACATATAGTTTTATTTATACTTCTTATTTTGGCTTTGTAGAAATTATGATAGAAATAAAATCTATTTAGTCAGATACAATCTCAATATTATCTACTCTGTGATGTTAACTGAAAAATCTCACAATCATTATGTGTTTTTCCCTGCGATTAATCTATGTTGTTTATTTACCATATTCTGTTAATTTCTTTGTCCATGATTGATACAAAGAAATTGTTCAATCCTGTTTCTTGAATGTTTCCATTTATTTTCTTCAATTATTGCCACACTTTATTTGGTTTCTACATCTTTTGAGTGTCAGTGTGTTTTCAGACCTGATAGTCCGGTATAACCTGATTGGGGACCAAAACTGCACCATTTGTTACATTTTCAGCTGCTGCGGTTCCCTTTCACACTACACTGAATTAAAGGAACCAAACCCTTTGATTAACCTGTTCCCCTCCTCGCCTGTGGGGGCGCTGCACCATGAACCACTGAAAGAAAAGAAACAAAAACCTCAGAAGACACTGAGAGCAACTTCCTTCTTCACCAAAGTAAACAAAAGCGGTGTAGCATCAGAGTTTAGCCGTCATTTGTCTTTGGCAAAAGTCAACGAACCATTTCACGCGCTAGGCTAGCACGTTTGTTTTGGTTGTATTTACCCAGATGTAAATGACTCATGGCCTTTTGACAAAGACAACGAACCGCTAAAATCTGACACCGCTTCATTTTTGTTTGGATTTTGTTAAGAAGGAAGTTGCACTCAGTGTCTTCTTCAGAGGTTTTCATGTTGTGTCGTTCATTAGTTTTTGGAGCAGCGCCCCCACAGGCGAGGAGGGGAACAGGATTGTCAAAAGGTGTAGCTCATTTGACACAGTGTAATGTGAAAGCAGCTGAAAATGGAAGAAATGTTGCAATTTTAGTCCCAACTGAATCAAATCTACCAAACTGTCAGGTTTATAAAAACACCCTTTGTTTTCAATTAAAATGCAACTGATTAATTAATTATAATTGTAATTGAGTCCCACTAATAATAAAATCCCAATAAACAGCACTGAAGTTTGTGGGCTTCAGTGTGAAAAAAAGTTCAAGATGCATGAATATTTTTCATGCAGTGACCCGTACTGGTAGTGTATACTGGTATCATACTGGTGTTAGATGTGAGACCAGTCCAGAGTTTAGTTGAAAACGACCAGAAAAGCGATGAGGGGAGGAGAGGGGGGTTGTGGGTAACAAAGGCCTCTTTCCGCGAAGCTGCTGACTGTATTCAGGCTCTGCATAGCTGAGCGTCACCATGGCGACCGGAGGAGGGAAACGGGACCGGGCAGCAGAAAAGCCCTGAGAGAGACGAACAAAACAGAAATCACCTCCAAACTCACAGAAAAGACACACAAAAAAGTCTGGACTGACACAGAAAGGCCTGGCTTTACTTGTGGTTCTGGTCCCGGTTGAAGGGTTAAAACCTGATTTAACCCTACAATGTTCCCAATTCACTTTCATTTGCACTTATTGTTTAAATATCTGTTCTGGTACTGCTCCATATCCCGGTTCCTCATGGGTAACTCTTTGCTGCAGTGAAACTTTAACTGCCGAACATCTGCAGCCTGTAATTATGGTTTGGACTGATTCTGTATGTGTGTGTCCCATTGTGTGTGTGTGTGTGTGTGTGTGTGTGTGTGTGTGTGTGTGTGTGTGTGTGTGTGTGTTTTAGTGTTTAACAGGAAAGCATTAGCCAGCTTCTTCCTCTCGGACTTCCTGGGATGTGATTCGTTGTTTTCCCAGCGGTGAGGAATGTGGCGGTTCGCCATGGCTGCCCTCGTTGCGGGGCAGAGGGGTGGGAGAGGGGAGATGGATGTTTCTGTTGTTTAAAAAAAAACTCGGAAAGCTGAATCTTGTTTCTGACATTCAGGATTGTTAATCGTCCTGTGTGTGTGTGTGTGTGTGTGTGTGTGTGTGTGTGTGTGTGTGTGTGTGTGTGTGTAAACCTAGATCATGGAGTCCATAAATCCAAACAAGACCCATACTTTGGGGACCCAATTCCTCTTAGGAACAAAAGTTATTCCTGAAATTTAATTTACATTCAGAAGTGGTTACAGTACCCAAAAATGTACTCAAGCAAGACCAGAACTTCTTCAACGTGATTTTACTTAAATAACGGTCAAAAAGTAGCCGTCCAATAAATGACTCAAGTAAATGTGATCTATCTAAAAGTATTTTGTACAAGGACTACTTAAGTACAGAGTAAGTCAAGATGTCATCACATGAAGAAAAATAAGCTTTTATGTGCATAATTGTGTTATTTGTAAACTGTATATATATATATATATATATATATATATATATATATATGTGTGTGTGTGTGTGTGTGTGTGTGTGTGTGTGTGTGTGTGTGTGTGTGTGTATTTTTCCCCCCAAAATCTTTAAAAAACAACTATAAAACGATTACTTGCTGCAGGTATTGTAAATATTCTGTATTTCACAGGGTGAATCATTTCCAATGCCAAAAAGAAACATCTCAGAAACCACGCTACATGCAAATTCACTAAGAATATGAACATTTTGGTTGAAGAAAGTGGGTCTTTGCTGTTGTTTTTGTATGAATCATGAATTTGTCTCAGGAGACGTTAAAAACTGCAGTAACATTTAAAGTCTGTGGTGCATCTGCATGGTGTTTCCATGTCATTGGTGGTCACAGTAAACATAGGAGCAATGATGTGACCGGCTGATTGGATCTGTTTACAAACTCAACAGATAACCGTGACAACGAGTTTCTGCACACCAGTGTTGTGCTGCTGAATCTGTCCTACTGTAGAATCAGATAAACTGAAGCAACAAACCAAGGATAAAATTATGCCTCTTCTTTATTTAACGTTTCTAGGCAGAAAAACAGAAATCTAAAAGGATTATTTACACGCAGCAGAATATCTAGGAACAGTTTTATTTCTTTAAAGTTAAATGATTGATTTGTAACACAGTGAAAGTTAGGGGGGAAGAATAAGAAGAAAAAATGTAAATTTAATCAGTTTTTTTTATTTAGTAAGATAACTTTGTTTTGTTTGCAGTTGAGAAGCTGCAAGATGTAAAAACTCAACAAAAACATATTTTAAAAGTTCATAACAAAGACAATTAACAGCGGGTCTGTTATCAATCACTTAGGTACTCCTACATTAACTTTGCTGATTTACAGCTATTATGGTTCGGGGGTTTTGCCTTCCAGGTTTTGTCTTTCATATTAGAGGTTAGTTTCTGCCTGAAGTAGAGGACTACAAGTATTTTGGAGCTTTGAACAGTTACAGACTGGAACAAAGAAGGGGTGCTGGAAAAATGGGTTTTTGCCAAACCAAAGTTAAAGATCCAAGATCTTTACATATTTCATTCTGCTCATGCTGCCTGGCGGGGGAGTCGTTCCAGTTCAGATACGAAGACAGTGCACTGCAGCTGGAGGGACCTACGGAGATACTCATCAGTGTCATCACTGGAGAAACAACTACTCAAAGAACAGAAGCAATGGAAAAATAGGATTCACAAAAACAATGCTGTCAACCATGTATGGAAGGCTGAAAGAGTCAAAAAACTAAAATAGATAAATTTAGTTACAACCAAAACACAAAAACCCATGAACCATTTCTCAACTAAAGGGACACCAACTGACTTTCGACTGCTGTCCAGTAGTTTCATTATGTTAAATATTTGTACTGCAAAGGCTGAACTCTCACATGATTCAATTAAATTGTTTATTAGCATCTAAAAACTTTGCATTATATTTTTTTCTCATTGATTGTGGTTATTGTCCCTGTTTTGTCAGTTGACTTGTAGAACATATGTCACATTTAGACCCTTTTCAATTACCTGAAGTGTCCTAATAATATAATATCTACCTACAGGAGCTTCCTTACAGTGGAAGAAAATAAAATACTTATTATTCTGAAAGTGATTTCCTTTGTTGTCTTTACATCTTCTGGATTTCCAGCTGCTAGATTTAAGTTTTTCTTTAAAGGTGACCTATTATGCTTCCTTGGACAGGTTAGGATAGATCTTACAAAACATGTCCATTACTTCATTTTTGCACAAAATCATTCTTTGATAATGAGATGTCAGACTGCTCATTTCTCCTTTCAGAATGAGATATTTTAGGGCATTTTGTCACATTAAATCCAAATAAGCTGCTGGCCACGCCCCCCAACTCAACCTTTACACACGCACATAAAGATGGCTGCAAACAGATGTGCAATTATACAACCGTACATCTTTGAAAAGCATAAGTGGAGCCTCCTGCACAAGCAACAAGAATGCACTAAGTGGTAGCACAATTTTGTCACATTTCAACCATTGTTCAGGCATAAAGAGGTAAAACAAGCTGACAAAACGTCCTGGAGCTCAGCTTGGGTTGCTAGGTAGTGCAGCATCTGTCGATTGTGACTTAACAATCAGGAAGTTTTTGAAATGGCTCATCTTCCAGACACCAAAGGATATAAACTTTTCTTTTAAATGGCTCTGTTTTGTGTGTGTGTGTGTGTGTGTGTGTGTGTGTGTGTGTGTGTGTGTGTGTGTGTGTGTGTGTGTGTGTGTGTGTGTGTTTCCAAACGTTTGTGCTGTTATTAGCAGCAGTTGAAACCCAAATGGAAGAATAAAAACATTCAAAAAGTGAAATTTGCTCAGTAGGTCCCCTTTAGACTCTCAGCTGTAATTATTGCCGGATAATATTAAGTTTTTGCCTTAATTTTTTTTCCAATGTCCAACTTTTTTCTCTCAGTTTTGATTTAACTCAGTATACCTTTGCAGGATTTTGAATTTTAATGAATTAATTCTTCAATAATCTGTGTTTCATTTGTTTTAGCAACAAAGCACCTGAAACCCACAAGACACAATCTGACAAAATGTTAAGATGTTAATCTTTGTTCAGTTCACAAAAATCCACAGTTCTGCTGCCACTTTTGTAAATCTTTGAACAATTGTTGAAGAGATACTATAAATTCATATAATTTCTTATTTAAATATATAAACGTGTAGTTGATGGCAGTAATCTGAAGATTTAGTTTGGTTATTAGTGTACAGTTTAAAATACAGCACTGAAATTAGTCTCCTTCACTCACTGACTCACTTACGTTTCCCCTTCAGTCTGTGATAGATCTCCTGCCGGCCTGTTACTGTGAGTCACATCCTGCTTGTGTGATTGACTTTAAACATTGAGAGCAGGAGGTTGGGTGGGAATAAAAGGTTGAGATCAATACAAATATAAATATTAATGATCATCTTCCTCCATCTCAGCCATCACAGCAGCTCTGCACAGGTTAAGACATTAAGCATTATAGCCTGATGGAGAAATGGATTATAAATTATAATCTATCCTGGATTTTCAGATTTAATGGTATTTGAGATACATTTACAATGTAGGCATTTAAAAATGAGCCATAATAAGAATGCAGCAGGTTTCTAGCTTCAGGTGTCGTTAAAGATGATCCTCATCTGGAACCGCAATGGACTATAAAACATGGAGCCAAATATTCATATGGTTTACCTGGAGCAAAACAGGCTGCAAAAGCACCTTCTCCAACCAATTAGTCCTACTGACCGACGTTTAATTTGATTTAAGCAGCAACAAAAACCATTAACTCTGTATTTATAGGGGCAATATTATGTAAAATTGACTTTTTGAGCTTTACGTCATGTTCTAACCTGGAGTGTTGCTCTGATTCTTTCATGCATGTTTAAAAAAATCCTCTAATCTCCATGGCAACCATTCAGCTGTTCAAAACGCCTGGATGAATTTATCCCCGCTGCCTTTCCCTGCCAGCATCTTGCACCCTGCTGTTATGTGCTGGACTGTCTCAGAGGCCTCCTTGCACAACCTACACCTT
>NW_015113263.1:218872-239358 GCF_001443285.1 Poecilia latipinna | reverse complement strand
ATATATATATATATTTATATATATATACTGAAGAGACAGAAGCACCAGACTGAAGACTTTTGACGTCCAGTTTTTGGTAAAGAGAGAAAAAAATCCTGCTAAATTATGAAAATCGAAATTATTGAGCTGGTTTGAATTTATCATGCCATTAATTGGTTTATTGCTTATTGCGACAGGCCTAGTCATGTCTTCACGTCTTACTGTTGCCAACTCAGCAACTTTCTTGCGATATTTAGCAACATTTCAGACAAAGAAATGCTGGAATCAGACGGTCAGGATTTTTAAAGTGTAATCTGCTATCGTCCAGAAACCTGCAATCGGTGCAGCCCTACTTAAATAGAAGAAGCACCAAAGCTCATTGATTCTTTCCACTGAGTTAAATCTGTTTTTAACTTTCAGGCTTTCTATCAGCAGCACTGTTAGTTCCTGTCCTGGCTTCATTTGTGCTTCGACACGGCTGTGGGACAGATCAGGACCGCTGCGTTCTGAAACAAGACGCCCAATCTGGTCGTCCCGGTCCAGAGGGTTACCGGGTGGTGTGTAGGCTGTGGGGGGGCGAGGCCTCTGCAGCACCCCGGGGTCCTTTTAGCATTCAGCCCAGCGCTCATTAGACATGCAAAGCTGCAGGGTTTGAGCTGCGGGGCTGAAAGAGTTGCCTTTGTCCTGTAATTGGAGATGGTTCTGTGGGAGCTACAAAGAGCGCTGGGCCTCCTCATCCTCTCCACTCCTCTCTGATTCATCCCGTCCTTCCTCCTCACACAGTTTGGTAACTTGTTGCATAAAGATTCAGCTTCCAGGAAGTGATCCAGTTAAAATTTCCAGCTTGAGAAACAGCAAAGCTAAAAAAAAAGAGGATCTAATCCAGTTACCTGGAGTGGCTTTATCATTTTTTACCATTCAACAACATGAAATCACCCCACGAAAGCAAAAACAACACATTTTCCTAGAAGATTCAAACTAAATTCAATCATTTCAAAGTGAACAAACCTTCGTTAGGTTGTAAAATGAACTTCATTTCAGAAACACTAAACTAACCAACTTGTGGAGCCACATGTAGTCTTAGTCTCACTTTACCGCATCACTTCGTTTCCACTTCAGTCTTTTTGCTTCAGGACTGCTAGAAGGTCTTGACGCTGCGACTGAGCATTACGGCCATAGTAGGAAGAAAAACAAGGAGGAGCACATTTCTGTAGAAAAATTCTGAAACTTTGAGACCAATTTCAAAAATTTGCTAAAAAACTTAGAAATTAACTAAGAAATTTAGTAGAAAAAAAAACTAAGGAATTTCCATTTTTGATGTAAGGTTTTATTTTACCCTGGTTAAAGATCTGCTAACCTGCTGTAAAACACCTTTTGATTATATACATTTCCAAAATCTTCAGAGAAAGTTTTACTGCAAGACCCTCAGTCCAACTGAAGATTACGTGTAATTTCAAAGATAAATGTAGTTTTTTATTCTGTGAAAGTTTCTGTGGCTTTAGGTGTCCTCCACTAAAAAAGCAGAGTCCTGTCATCATCTTTGGCTTTGCTCCTCTGACGTGGTTCTGTCCACGTAGCTGCGCTTCTATTTCTGTCAGTAGGAACAGCTGATCCGTGAACAGCCTCTGTGTGAAATCCCCTCTGATGGCGAGCGACGCCGTTGAGCACCAAACGTGTCGCGGAGCGAGCCGTCGGCCTCAGGGTCGTAATTAAAGCTGCAGGAACGCCCTGGGAGATAAAACAAGCGTCCACATCCTGTCTCATTAAACCCAGGGGGTTGCAGAAGGCTCAACCTCCACAGTGACCTCAGAGAGGCGCGTCACAGGTCTGCCGAAAAACCCCGACGAAGCCGGGAAGTTCAGAGTCCAATTATTACGTCTAATTGGCTTCATGTGTTTAGACAGATTTCAGTTTGATTTAAACTGGATTTGTTTGTCATAATTACTCTATTTACCATAACTATGCTACTTTAGATATCATCCATCCATGATGCTTCATCCCTGATTCCTCCAAGCTGAGATAATTGTATGAAACCTGCAGAAACCATGAACCAAATGTTGTTTGGCTTCAGTTGTGTCCTGTGTTGTCGTGTTTCTATGAGCTGTTGATAATCTCAAATCAGAGATTACAGTTTATTCTGCTCTCTAAAGTGGAAATATGCAAATCCCTTCCAACGTTTCTTTGAGGATTTTTGTTTTTAATCACTTTCAAGATTTTCTCATAGATCTGCAGCCAAACTGGGGATCCACTGGACCAGCAACAATCATCTGTTTGTTCAAAATAACAGGATGTTTCCCTTCAACAATCTGTTTGTAGAGTGTTGAAATTCAGGAGCAAATGGTTTATAACAGCTTAAATTAAGCTGAAACAGAAACAATGACACATTTAAGGCTCAGACAGTCGGATAAGGAATAAAAATCTGATATAAATATGAGATTTTGTTTCTTTTATTTGTTTTCATACTAACAGTTAAATTGTAAGTTTACAACCTTTAGAAAGTCATTTTGGCTAAATAAGCTTCATTGGAAGCTGCAAATGTTACAAGAAAAGATGCAAATGTTACTTTTTTCACTGTATTTACCAAAATATATCTATAATTAAAGAAATGTCATTTTATTTTATTTTTTACATTTTCAGATAAAAATAAACTTTAAACTTTTGAATAAAGGGGGATACATACATTTTGTTCTGTAGGATGGTTTATATTTGTGGAAAATTATGCTAAAAAAGCAAATTTTCAAATTTAGGACAAAAACTAGATGTAAATAACCTTTAGTATCAATGTTTTACCAATCGAATAAAAAACAATTAAAACTTGCATGCATTATTACAGTTGTATTTAAAGTATTAGCTGGGCCATTGTGGAAACTCCAGGGATCCACTTGTGTCCCAGGAGCCGCAGGTTGCAAACAGAAACCCATAAAACTTTAGGACAGTTTGTACCAACAGAAGCTGAACTTGAGGTTCATCAGACATTTGGTCTCTGCTGCAGCTGATCTGAGGTCAGATCTAAACCCAAACAGTAAACAGGTTTAATCCTGGTTATCAGTTTTAATCCTGTTTCTGTCTGAGGCCAGACCTCACATCACCTCTATGACACTCACCAGGCAGGAGTGTCAGAGTTTCAACTTTGAACCTCCATCAGTTCAATGCTGTTTGCAGAGTTTTCCTCAACCAGTTTCTACCAGGCCACGTTCAGGCATTGATGCTAAAGCACTTTTTTTTTGTTGCTAAAATCTGATTTTTATTATTTTTATTTTAGTTTTACGCGACCGTACGTGCTACGAGCATTCTGTTTACGTCCCCGAAGAAACCCGCATGCGCAGAAGAAAGACGCTGACGTCACACCTTCACGCTCTGTTTACGTAAGTAATAATGGCCGCCGCTGTTTACAGATTAATTTTGAAGTTTATTCAGCAATGGGAGCCGACAGTATTGTCAGAAAATCACAACAGGACAATGAAGCTAATAAAAGAAGCAAAAATAATAGCAAGGAGCTTTTTGTGGAGCATTTTGTAGAGAAGTCTGTTTGGATGTGGAGTCTGGACCGGGAATGATGGCCAGATTTACTGACATTCGGTCCAGGCTGTAGAACTGCCCCTTTGTTTGGTCCAATTCTTTCTGGAAGAAGCCCAAATATCGAACAGCATCATGTGAAAGATGAACTTTAGCTTCTTTTGACCAGAAAAGGTTGAAGAGGCCAAAGGGCCTCAGCTGCTCCCGCAGCGAAGCGACCCCAGGAGGTCGGGGGAAGGCCAACAAATGAGAGGAGATAATCAATTAAACCAATAAGAGCTAAATAATAAATCACAGAGTTTGGATTTACTTAATTTATCAGAAATAAGATTATAAAAGAGGCTTAAACTTGATGTGCAAACGTTTTAGTTAGTTATGGAAATATTCAGGGAAAATTTTAGAATATTCACTGTAAAAAAACAACAACCAACTAAACAACTAAGCACTGGTAGCTGTTTTCCAGAATGCCACCGTAAAACGATAAGTGAAAATGATTTTGATTTTATGATTAAAATCCACAAACTAAAATAAAAATGTGTTTTTATATATTTTACAATGTAAAAGTGACTGTAAAAGAAAATGTTTTCACTTCTTCAAAATCTTTTTCCCAAAACAAACAAAACAACCTATAAAATTAATGTACAAATGTAAAATGTACAAATTACTGCAACTTCACAGTAAATGAACACTTTTGAATTGTTTTATAGTTTACTGATTTGTCCTGTCACAATTTTACAGTTTATCACCGTTAAATATATGGATTTTTGTTGCTGTTGTTCTTTTGGGTTTTCCTACACATCATATCTTTATAATGTTTCAGCAGACAGGAAAAGATTCCATTTTTGACCTCTTAAATCCAGACTTTCATGGATTTCTTATGATTGTTATTTAGAAAATGTTTTTTTTTTGTTTTTTTTAAACACAGATATTGATGGTTTTGAATGATTCTGAACTGATCCGGTTCATCTGAGACCCAGAATGGATCCAATCCCACAACGGGACCCAGAACTGAAGAGAGAAACAGTTAACAGAACTGGAGCGTCGATTCTCTGGATGACTGGAGCCAAACAAACCCTGAAAGTCTGCAACAAAAGGCCGCAATCCTCCTCCACCATCCCGGTCATTCACTGGTTCCCAGTTAGACGGGGCGGCGGGACGGGGGCGGAGTCACGTGGTCCGGAGGCTTGTTTACCGCAACAAGGGGCGACCGAGAGAGAGAGGCAGCTTTTCCCACCGACTCATTCAGAACCACTTTCACACGCCGTGCTGCCGACAACCGTCGCCATGGAGACGAAGGGATGACCAAGAGCAGCAGGAGAGAGAGTTCATTACATTTATACCCATGTGACCTGAAACAGGAGGATGAGTAAAAAAAAGTTCATAAATCATTCATTTAAACTCAATAAACATTCATTTCAATTGCAGATACAGCAGAACAAATTAATGTAATTATTTTTAACAATTTCTTTTGTTTAAGTGACTTAAAACTGAAAATAGTAAAGAAAATTGTTCGTTTTTGTTACATTTATCTTCATGTTTTTGGTAAAAATATAAATAAGCAAATAAATAAACAACCATCAGAGGTGATTGTAGAGTTCCCAAAAATTGTAAGAGAAGCATTACTTCAACATAGTTTTACTCAAGTAAAAATAAAAAGTAGCCATCAAAGAAACACTCAAGTAAGAGTCAGAAAGTATTTGGTAANATTTCTACTAAGTATAGTAACTTATAAAAACTTAAATTATGTAATATTTAAAAATTACTCCATCACATGGACCAAAGCATAAAGCTTGTGGAGGCCCCCGGGCCACACGTTAGCCACCCTTCAGGTAAGGTGAGTTTTCTCAAGAAAAAGTTCCCTTTCAAAAAACCAACAACTTTCTCCACATACCTGTTAAAATAATCACAGTATTAGTGAATAAGTTGAAAATCCATTTTATACACTGGAATGTATATTTCTTAATATCTAAGTTTATATTTCTGATTTATCATATTTTGGACTTACATTTAGATTTTTTGTGTATTGATGGATAATAATTAAATGTCAACATTTTAACTTGACTGTAGTTAAAAGTATAGTTAACCACAGTAAAAAATATGTTAATTGGACAATATATTACAATTGCAGCTTCCACCATGAAGTCTTTAGATCGGCTCTCATACATTTTATTATAAATTCATGACTGACAGATTTTCTATTGAAAACCATTCAGATTTAATACACAAACAGCACTAACAATGTTTAAAAAGATGACATGCTAAACAATTTCTCTATTTATTGTCAGCCGATGTAAAGATAAGATATAGTTCTAACAAACTTGTCAAAACTATTTTTATTCGCTCTAAATTCAGCAGTCAGGGAATAATATTTTTAAATACTCGGTTTTGCTAATGGAGTTCGGCGCAGTGTGAGCCAGTTAGGCCGTATTGCGACTGTAGCTGTCGTGACTGTAAACATTTAACAGCATGCCGTATTGAGGGCTAGTTCGGTGAGATTACACGTGAATGTGTCAGGACGTGAATATCTAGCTATTGTGGATTCGTGTGGTGAAAAGTTTCCGAATCGAGGCCGGCGGGATGCTGTACCTGATCGGCTTGGGACTCGGAGACGCCACCGACATCACGGTGAAGGGTCTGCGGGCGGTGAAGAGCTGCTCCCGGGTCTACCTGGAGGCCTACACCTCCATCCTGACTGTGGGGAAAGAGGCGCTGGTGAGTTCGGACTGAAACCGACCAGAACCCAGAAGGACGGGAATGCAGTGAAAATAATACAGATCCGTGCAAACTTATTCATGTTGCAACCAGAAAGATGGGAAAGATTTTTGAGTAGGTTTCGTGTCGTGAAATGTATAGTAAATGATGAATGCTTTTCTAATATTTTTGTTTTATATAAATATCTTAAAAGTGTGGCGGACATTTATATTTAACAGTTACAGCTACAAGTGTCTCCTCTTTCAAATTTTAGCTAAACTGCGATTTTAGCTCCTTTCTCTTGGAGGGAGAGAGTCTGTGGTGAACAAAACTGTTGATATCCTGGCTCAAATGATCAATTGAATTTAGATCCTGACTTTGACTAAGCCGTTCTAACAACATATCTCTGGCTGTGTGCTTTGGGTAGGTTTTCTGCTGGAAGGTAAACCTTTACTGAGTCCTTTGCAGTTTGTTATGACACACATATGACTAAGCCTTTCACATTGATTATTAATATTTATTAAGGGGATTTTTGTTTATAGAAACCCTTTCATTTATGTTTCAGTTGTTTGTGTTTTTTATTTCTGTTTTATTGTTTTGTAGTTTTTTTAGCAGCTAGCATTGTTAGAGTTACTTCAGCAGAAAGCTAGCTGTGTTCATAATTTTAGCACATTTCTTGTTTTGTTGGTCCTTACTTTAGCATTTAGCTACATCAGTACTGAGTTTAGTATTTTTTTACCTCCTAGGTGATGGGTTAGCAGCTAATAGATTTAGCAATTTGTTTTGTTGATACTTACTTTAGGATTTAGCTACTTCAGAATTGAGGTTAGTATTGTTTTGGTAATAAATTAGCAGCCAACAGCTTTAGCAATTAGTTATTTTAGAAGTTTCTTTGGCAGCTAGCATTGTTAGCAGTTACTTCAGTAAAATGCTAGTTGTGTTTGGGTTGCTTTCTTTGTTAGTACTTGTCTTAGCATTTAGCTGCTTCAGAATTGCGTTTGTAGTGTTTTAGCTTCTTTATGATATGTTAGCAGCTAACATTTGGCTTTAATATTGTTTCTTTAACAGTTAGCATTATTGGCAGTAAGAGCAGAAGATTTGTTTTGTGTTTTAGCCTTGTATTACCAATGTTTTTGCTGCTTTAGCTGGGTTCTAAACACAATGGTAGCTTTAGCAGATTGCATTATTAGCAGTTACTTTAGTACCACTAATTAACTTAGTAGCAAGACTAGAAGATCTGCTTTATATGCAAATACGTTTAGCCTCACATTACCACATTTTTGCTGCTTTAGCTGGGTCTGAATACCTTAGCAGCTTTTTGTCAGCAGCATTAACAACAATATCTTCTTTACAACTTGTGGCTGATTTAATTGCTTTTGCTGTGTCTTTATCGTTTTGTAGTTTGTTTTAGTAATTTATCAGTATTTGTTTTATTTAAACACACTCTCCATGTGTAGTTCAGGAGCATCAGATGACCAGACACCAGTAAACGCCCCATCTGTGTGTTTCCCCCCAGGAGGAGTATTATGGGAAGCAGCTGATCCTGGCGGACCGGGATCTGGTCGAGCAGGGAGCCGACGAGATCCTGAAGGACGCAGATGTGACCGACGTGGCCTTCCTGGTGGTGGGCGACCCGTTCGGGTGAGCGGCGTCACCGACCCGAGGTCCGCTGCGTCAGCACGCCGAGCCGCGGCAGAACCGCAGGGTTGATGTCACAGCTGCTCCAGCCCGTTGTTTCTGAGCTTTTCTCCCAAAAACCACCAGATTCCTCAGAGTTAATAACAGAGCAGAGCAGTTTGGCTCAGAAACCCCGTTTGGTTTGAGAAATTACATGAAAAGTTTCTGATGTTTCTTTTGAAGGGATTCCTCCGGTGTGTGACCTCAGCATCTGAGCATCACTCTGTAATTCTGCTCCTCTGGGCTTTTCAGGAGAAAAACTAAACATTTTATGCTTCTGACCTTTCAGAACTTGTCCCTTTTTGTGAGCTGAGCTGAATTTCTAAATCTTGTTTTCTCCTGCAGAGCCACGACTCACAGCGACCTCGTCCTCAGAGCGGTGAATGCTGGGATACCGTACAGGGTCATCCATAATGCCTCCATCATGAACGCAGTGGGCTGCTGCGGCCTGCAGGTGACTTTACTCCTCCCACCAACCAGCCTGCAAGTCAATACTCTGGGAAAAAACCCACGATCAGACAGAAATGAGGGTTTGTTTCAGGATAAGTTCCAACAAATACGACTTTTTCAATCCTTTAACAGGTGGCATTATATCAATCAATCAAGTTTATTCATACATCACATTTCAGCAGCAAGGCGATTCAAGGTGCTTTACTTAAAATTACACAATTTATGTTTTGTAATTTTAATCTACATATAGTGTAATTAAAAAAGAGGGTTTTTTTGCTAAAAAAAAAAAAACCCTCAAATTTTGGGCTTAATTTCAGGAATTTTCTACAAAAAGTCAAACATTTGTTAGAAAAAAAATATGGAAATTTCCAAGTCAAAAATTAGCTTGAAAAAAACTAAACATTTGAGCATAATCTCAAATTTTCTACAAAAACAAAAACATTTGTTATAAAAAAAAACACTAATTTGGGTTTAATTTCAGACATTTTCTAGAAAAAAAGTTTCAAAAGTTCAAAATTTTTGACTTGAACTTCAGAAATTTCTAGAAATGAGTTTTATTCCAGCTAAATTTTTCTAGCTTAATGTTTTTTTTAAGTCAGCATATTATGAAAGATTTAGGCCTGCATGTGGAAAGATGGTCAGCTTTCAAAAACAGGAGAAAACACAGCTTATCAATTAATAATTAGTCGATCGATGAGACCAATCAACTTCAGATTAAGTCACTAATCAATAACTTGCATCACCAGCGTTGCTGCTGTTGGCTGGTTTTTCTTTTTATCGGCTTCCTTCTCCTCGTTAGGATTTTGTTGCGATGCCATCGGCTCCTGTTGCTGAATAAACTTTAAATTGATCCATAAACGGCGGCGGCCATCGTTACTTCCTCAAACAGAGCTGCTGTGTGACATCATCGTTCTTCGGGTCGCTGTGGGGTCGTAAGCCGTTCTAACAGAAGCCTCATTGATTAGTAACAAGAACATGAAAACAATCAGATTTCAGGAACATTTGCGTTTGGCACCAGGAGCTGCTGGCTGGACGTTTCCTCCTCCGGGGCCAAAACATCCCATCTGCTCCTGATGAAACTCATTAAACTGTGTTAGCGTTTCGCCACTGAAAGCATCAAATTAATGTGACCTCATCAATAACTGAGCTGTCAAGGCGACCAATCAGAGAGCAGGACCCAGCTGTCACAGCACACACACCAACACACACTCTCCCAGATTTAACGCTGACACAGCGTCTCCGCTGGGATAGTTAATATGCTAATGAGGGACAGGATATGCTAATGAGGCGCTTCAGTCAGCCCCTGTTGTCGGAGGGGGGAAACCCCTCCAGGTTCTGGACAATTATAAAACTAACAACATATTTAAATGATGGATATAATCTCCTTCATTTTTGTGTTTATTAATCTATTTATTGGCCTTTCAAACTGATGTGAAATTGATTTTTCTTCCACGGTTTAAGTCAAACCACGGCTCTCCGCTCCAGGAGCCAAAACACAACACTCAGTTTCAATCATTGAAATGTTTGTTTTTACACAATTGTTGAGTATTCATTACCCAATCGATGTACACATAATCAAATAGTTAGAAATCTGAATCTAAAAATGAACCAAAGTATGAAAAAATTAAAACTAGTAAAAACTAAATGCTACTTAACTGATAAAAACCAGCAAACACTAAAAACCGATGAAAACTAAATGAACCAGACAAACAATAAATTAAATAAAAATAAATGACATAAAACTATGCTATAATGATAGGTAGTAAGAGAACGATAGCAGCTGACCTCTGACCTTTCTGGGTTTTTCCAGCTGTATAACTTCGGGGAGACGGTGTCGGTGGTGTTCTGGACGGAAACGTGGAAACCCGAAAGTTTCTACGACAAAATCTGTAAAAACAGAGCAGCTGGACTGCACACACTCTGCCTGCTGGGTGAGACACACACACACACGCACGCACATGCGCACACAGACACACACGCAGACACAAATTAGAAAAATAACAACAAAATTAGATTAGAAAGCTAAAAGTTAATGAACCATACCAAAAATAATCCCCTATTTGAGCGGAGAGCGACTCCTAACCCCCCAGGTGTCGCCATCCGTCACTTGGGGCCCCTGAGGCCCCTAAACCAACAGTCTGCATGGAGGTGAAGGGCCTGCTGGTGTCTCTCTGCTGTTAATATTCATTAGAGGAAATAAAAGAATAAGCCAATAAAGAGTGAAGACGCTCATCCATCATCTCCACAGAAAGCCGGTTGTTTTATTGCAGGGGGTTAATGGACGTCTAATCCATTATATGGTTACATCAGGAGATACATACTGTGCAAAAGTCTTCAACCAATTTTTATTTCTGTGCATTTTCCTTCCTGGCAGGGAGAGTTGCTTCTAATAAAGAGATTTGAGAGTTCTCCAAATTTAGCTAATTTAAGGTGATTTAAATAACTAAAATAGAGCAGACCTGGTAGAAAATAGTTACTGAAGTAACTTTTTGGAAAAATGTACTTTTAGGGTATTTCTACTATGTTGTACTATTGAGGAACATTTCTGGACTCTCTACCCATGTGAGCAACTTCACTGAATTAAGAACAAACATGTTTTACGCAGAAATTCACCAGACACACACCTGCAGTTTTTGTTAAAGTTTCATAAATTTGAACATTTATTTGGATAAACTTTTCTTTTGCCTGATTTTGCTACTTTGTCGTTACGTTATTCATATGAATCAAAAACACTAAAATTCCCATTTTATACTTTTATATTTTGATCAGTCTGATGATGTAATTTTTAAATATTAAACGATTGATACTTTGATCAGTTACTCAGAACTTGAGCAACTGAAATATGTTAAAGTAGTGTCACTGTTAGTTTAGTACAATCTTTGGCTGCTCTACCCACCTCTGGATTAACATAAAATAAAGTTACTTTAGCTAACTTAGCTCACATTAGCCTAGCTTGTATGCAATATGATTAAGTTAGCTAACCTAAGATAAGGTTTGCTACGGTCAGTTTGTGCATGCTAAATGCAGGTAAATGGATAAACTAAGCTAACCTGGTTTTATGCTAAGCTAAAGTTAGCCAAAACAAGTTTATTTATTCATGAGACTGTCATAGAAAAACAGAGTGTCTTCAGTCAGAGGCTTGCTGTAATACAAACAGCTGCAGGACATTTTTCCAGTCCACTGTGATCACTGTCTACAATGACTCTTTAATTAAAGGAGCTACAACAACATCTCTGGATCAAGAAAGCATTTTTGTATTGAAATTGAATGATGCTAATAAGCTAACTAAGCTAATGTTATCAATGTTTAGGTAAGTTAAATTAACATAACCTCTAATTTGACTAACCTGTTTTAGTGTAATAAGCTACCAGTTTGTATAACGTTAGCTAAGGTAAGAGTAGGTAAGCTAATTGAATATATGCTAAGCTAAAGTTGGGTTAGATAAGCTAGCTTAAGATGAGGTTAGCTAAAGGCTAAAGTCTGGCATTATCCACACCGATTTTCAGAAACAATTTACTGTTTAGTAAACATAATTTCTATATTTTCTTCAACATGAATTTGTTCTAAAAATAAAACTGTAATTATGGATGATTAATCATTATTTTAGACATTGTTTTCCAAGTTCTTCGCATTATTTACCAAACATTTTATGACTGACGATGATCTGACTGCAAAAAAGTTTTGAGAAAAATGTTTAAAAATTAATCTGCAAGCAATTAGATAATTTATTAAATACCAACGTAACAACAGATGTTTTCAGTTGTTTTGACTCCAGCAGTAAAAACACAATGGAAGTTAAAGTTTCATCTAAATGTTTCTTGTTCTGTTTATCAGATATTAAAATGAAAGAGCAGAGCATCGAGAACATGATGAGGTAAGGACTGGACCGGACCAGAACCAGGACTGGACCGGACCAGAACCAGGACTGGACCGGACCGAACCAGGACTGGACCGGACCAAACCAAGACTGGACCGGACCGAACCAGGACCGGACCAGAACCAGGACCGGACCGAACCAGGACTGGACCGGACCGAACCAGGACTGGACCGGACTAGAACCAGGACCGGACCAGAACCAGGACCGGACCGGACCAGGACTGGACCTGTTCTCTGGTTTGAAAGCAACACTTTGATTATTGATTTCAGGGGCAAGAAGATCTACGAGCCGCCGCGCTTCATGACTGTCAGTCAGGCTGCAGAACAGCTGATTCAGATCATCGAGAGGAGGAGGAGCGAGGAAGAGGAGGAGCTGGGTGAGTCCAACATGATCTGATCAAAAACCGATCAATCATCTATTGATTGATCCTCCAGAGCAATGATTCAGCCATAATGTACTCATTTTGTGTTTAACAATTATTTTAATTATCGATTAATCGACTGTTCAGACGATTAATCGGATATAAAAGTTGGCATTGCACAGATTTATCACTTAAGCCTTTTTTAACAACATTAAAAACATAAAAGATGCAAATAAATAAAAAGAAAAACATGTTATTGCCTAAAATGTAGTAACAGCAAGTCTTCAGCGAACGCTTAATTTGTAGCAAAGATTTTTTCCCCAGATTTTGAACCAAGTGAAGCTAAAACTGCAGATTTTATAAAGTTTATAAAGTTTTTTTATTTACATGCAAAATGTTTATATTTTTGGCCTGATTGCTGCTCTCAGTAAGTTGCTGTTTTAACAGATGTGTCTTTTTTAGTCTGTATAGTTCGGTTAATGATTGATTACTAAAAGTTACTTATTTGAATAATTGATTAATCACGATTAATCGTTTCAGCCCTGAAGAAAAACTGAACCTCAGTTTTATTTAGAGGTTTATTTTAACAATGAATACAGTTTCATTTTCAATCAAAATGTTGAGAAAAACCGTCTGTCACATGCCTGTTTCTGACGGATCTACTCTGATGTTTTCCTTACTTTCCCGTCCCGGTCCAGGAGTGACGGAGGACACGGTGTGCGTCGGCCTGGCCCGGCTCGGCGCCGACGACCAGGCGGTCCGGGCGGCGACGCTCCGCCAGCTGGCGTCATGCGACCTGGGCGGGCCGCTCCATTCGCTGGTGGTCACCGCCCGGCTCCACCCGCTGGAGGTGGACATGCTGCGCCTGAACGCAGCACCAGACGCGCTGCAGCACCTGCGCATGATCGACAGCTCCACCTACACATCCTGACGCCGGCCGACCCGCTGGGCCGGGAACTTTCACCTGGATGAGGTCGGACCAGAATCCGTCCTCACAGGAGCAACGAACTCGATCATCAGTGAAATGAAAGAAAATCCATTCAATCAAAACAGCTTCACTGCAAAAACAAAATCTTACCAACTATTTTTGTCTAGTTTATTGTATAAATATCTTAGTAAACTTGAAATAAGACAAAACTACAAACTAATTTAAAACAACTAAATTTCTAAATATTGATAAAAAGTTCTAGTTCCACTGGCAGATTTTACTCATGTAAAATGTTTTGCTATTATTTAAATAATCAGTAAAACTTTTTCCATCAATATTAAGGAAGTACTTACTTTTCTTACATTTATTTTAAGTTAATTTTGTCTTTTTTCAGTTAAGATGTTTGCACTAGGGCTGCAACCAACTTATTTTAGTAAACGATTAATCGCGATTAATCGTTTCAGCCCCAGGTTGCACTAGAACCTGGACAAAAGTACTTGGTAAGATTTAGTTTTTGCAATGTTGGTAAACAAACTTTGATGCACCTGTAGTCGTTTTGTAAACGTCAATAAAGATTAAAATCAATAACTGAGCAGAGAAATTGATTTATTACAGTTTAAAAAAATCCCACTAACAGGTCACATGATTTGGTCACATGGTTTGGCACAGTAAAAAAAACGGAAAAAACCCGGTGACACGACACGGAGCCAATCAGCAGACACCAGCTGTGATGCCACCAATAAGTGGGAGGGGCTCAGATTGTCTCTGATGAAGGCACTTACCCAGAATCCTTTGCTACAAACAAAGAGAAGGGCAGGAGGAGCAAGGCGGACAAGTCGCCCACCAAACCCAGTTAATTATTTATAAAACCAGCAACGTGGGTGGGGCGTTTGAGTTCATCAGTTCTTTGTGTCCCCCCGCCCCTCCCTTCTGCAGAGGGGTCAAAGGTCACCCTGCAGCAGATGACTGATTGGTCCCAGGATGGGAGGAGGCGGAGCTTCTACATGGCGGCCGTGTCGATCTGAACGTACAGCTGTCTGACGCCGACCTGCAGAGGAAACCAACGTTAGGAACTGGTTCCACGTTCAGTCTGAACGGAATCGTTCATGTTCAACGTTCTTTTAATGCCAGCTTAATACAGGCTACTTGCTCATTTTAGAAATCAAATCTTGAAGGTTATATTTTGAAAAGTAAAGCAGCTGGCTTACAGACGGCGAGCGGGGTTCTGCCGAGAGGCTAAAAGTAGCAAATACCCTACCTGCAACAGATGAAACCTCACTTTGCCACAGAGATTAGCTTAAGAGTAAACCAGAGATCTGGTCACAATGGCTCTGAACATGGGTACAAATAACAAAGAACCAGCTAATATTTTAAAATACAGAAATTATAACAAATGGAGGTTTGAACCGTTTTATGAATGAAAGACTTTTCAATCCCAGCAGGTTGATTATTATTCAAGCCAATGTAAAAACAAAACTGTCAAAATTTGTTTTTGAGCAACCATTGCTTTTTTTATCATTGTGTTTCAGCTACAGAAAAATGCTGAAGTCCTTTGCTCAGAGTCCAATGAGCTCAAAGCTCAGTTTTTCAGTTACAAATTTAATTTCAACGTGTATTTTTTAACAACCACTGGTTTTCATCCTGCTGTGTTTCAAAGTTCTCCTTACTGTAGTTTTTATCACCTGATCACAGTAAAATAATATTCTAGTATGGTATGCACTTGTGAGATTAATTCAATCATTAAATATGCTGTAATCTGAAGTAACTATCAAAATACATCCACAAAATTTACCAGTTTTAAATTTTTATATATTAATTCTTGACACTAATAATTACTCATTTACGTTCCTTAGATGCTGAGTGTCGCTAAAAAGCTTCAAACCCAAAACTAGAAACAACTTTAGAAATGTTGGTCACATGCCTATTTTAATATATTATATGTAGAAGATATTAGTGAACTTAAATATGTTTTATTACATAATCTAGCTCAGGGTTGAGATTATTTACAGAGTTTATTTGCTAAATTCACAAACTTCTGCTTCTATGATTCACATGTAGTTCACACTCCAACCACTAGATGGTATCAAACTACTTCTAATATCTTTAGAGGCAGATGTGAAAACCAACATTTGGAGCATTCATACACCCCTTAGCTGCATCTTCAATTAAACAGGTGTGCAGCTAATTAGCTTCCCTCGTCCAGAACTTTCAGTTTGAGCTGCAGAGGAGGCAGCTAGCTAACCGAGCTAACAGAGAGGACGCACATAATGCAGCGTACTTAGAGTTTAGCATGAAGGGCTTAATAAACTACATGCAGAGGTTACTTTATTAATGTCTGTTAAAATGTGTAAATTTAAGTGAACTTGTTCAGATTAAACGGATCCGAGTGAACTGAACCGGTTTCTCCTGGTTCCTCCGGGCTGAACTCCAGCCTCTCCAGGTGCTGGACTCGTGTTCAGATACCTGAGTGAAGATGTTGTGCGTCTGGCTGAGGATCCAGCGGGTGTCTGCGTCCGGCGCCACCAGCAGCTTTAACGTCCCGATGTAAACGTCGGTGCACAGCGTCCAGAAGTGAGGCTCCTGTAGGTTGTAGACTCCCTGCAGCTGCTGCACCTGAACGCGTAAAACCAGGAATTAGACACGTCCGTAATCCGGATCTATAGCTGGAATAAGAACTGAACAGGTGGGTTTGAGTGGGCGGGGCTTATCGCCAGGTACGAACCCTCTGGTAGCATTCTGGCAGGGCGTTGTCGAGCGACGGCGGCGTTCTCTGCATCAGGATACCGATGGACTCCTTCAGCAGCGGCACAACACTGAGGGTCAGAGGTCAGGATGGGAATCGATAAGGATTTACCAATTCCATTGTCAATATCACTTATCAATTCTCTGAGTTAGGAAATAAACTCAAATTAAAAAATGGCACCATGTTTGAAACATCCTCTCCGGTCATTTCCCGCCATGAAAGCGATGCTAAAAGAGCGAAATGTGCGGCAGCGGTCTTGGCAGAAGACGCTGCTTCTGCGACGCCATCGTGGATATTTTCTAAATCAAAATGCGGAGCTTATAAAATACGTCATCACGCAAATATGGTTTCACGTTATTGGAACCGATAAACAGAATCGTTAGGATCAACGATTTGAAGAATTGATGATTCCCGTTCTGACTAGTCAGAGGTCAGAGGTCAGATCACATCACAAAAAGGATCGAAACAGAACCTCCAGACTTTCAGCTGGAGTTCGGTCCAACTTTCTCCACATCTGCAGGCGTTTAGCACCGCGGTGACTCTGACTTTCCAGCTGCGGAAACCTGATCTCTGCGGTCGGGTGAAGGCCTCTGGGCTGACCACAGCTCCGCTGTGCCGAGTCCTGAAATATTCGGCTCCGCTCGCTTCCAGCCGTCAGACTGCATCACGGCGGCTCGATTTATCGCCGAAGCTTCGGAGAAACCCAACCGCTGGTCAGGAGATGGAGCATGGCTCCAGGACGGCCATTAACCGCGGGCTGAGCGTTCTTTACATTAGTGGAAACCAGCCTCCATAGCCGCCATCAGGGCTTGGATTGATTTTCATGCTTTCAGGTCTGAGGAATGAGTCTACAGAGCTGAAACTTGAGAGGAAACCCATCAGCATGTGTTTTCATCTGCAGAGATTAGACTGAAGATACAGGCTGTAAACTCTTCTGCTGCTGTTTTAAAACACATCCAACCTGCAGCAGAACAAACAAAGTTTGCTCCTCCATCTTTGCTGAAGTTCTGTAGAAGCTACAATGTTGAGGCGGTTCAATGTTTCCTGCAAACCCGTTTGGGCTTCTTCTTTTCGTCGCCTTCAGAGGTAGAGCTTTGGTTGTTTTTAGGGATCCTCCAGAACGTTTTTTAAAGTGAAACCCTTTATGTGGTTTAAGTCCTGCTCACATCATCTTAGTCTGAGATCAACTGGAGGCAGAGCTTCAAAATCCTGGCTTTCTGAGCCGCCTTTGCTTTAAAAGTGACACATTATGATATTATGGAGCCATAAATTCTATTCTATTCTGTAAATCTGTGGCCTACACAAAACACGTCTACCCAGTTCTGCTTTGAGGATGAGCCGTTTAAGGCGTCTTGTCTCTTAAGTCTAAACGAGCTGCTGGCCACGCCCCCCCAACTCAACGTTTACACTTGCACATGAAAATAGTTGTGCAATTATTCAACTGTACATTGGTGAAAAGCAGAAGTGGAGCCTCCTGCACAACCAGGACGAATGCAGCAAGTGGTTTCTGGATGGTCAACAATAAAACGTGTTTTCCAGCAGCCATTGTACAGTGCATACAGCAGATGCTGTAGTACTGTATGAATGTGACTCAATCGGGAGGTTTTAAAAACGGCTCATTTTCCAGATACAAAAAAAAACTTTAACTTATTGCCAAAAAATGTATTTTTTTAATCACTTTGTTTTTAGAAGCAGTAAAATCCCAAACTGACATACAAACACACACCTGTGTTTGTACCTATTCGCATAACAGGTCCTCTGTAATAGATCCAGTTATGTTTGAAATCAGTCAGCTGTTGAGTTTATGGGATGGATGATTTGCTTATAGCAGTACTTTTAAGAAGGGAGCCACCAGATGGCGCTAAAATTAATAAAAGTTTTAATAAATGTTTAAATTATAATTTTTTATTATGAAGTCAACTCTGTTTTTCAATCAGTATTATAAAATAAAAGCAACAATAACTTATTGGACATGTTGTTCTTTCTGACTGGCTCATCAAACTAGCATGAAACATTTCTGTCAAAAAAATAAAAATGCAAAAACCCTTAAGAACTCGTGGTTAAAATCAGACGGTAAGGCAGCATTTATGCTAAATGAATGAAATAATTACTGAATAAAACTGAGGAAAAAGTTAATGTTTACATATTGTTAGTGTCATGTCTGGGTTTTATCAGAAGTAAGGCTGCAGGGAAACGTTTGGGAACCTTTCGGTTAAAACGCATATAAAGTTTGGATGGAGTTAAAATTCAAACTGAGGAGGAAACCTGAGTTGTTTTGATGTTTGTGCTGCTCAGGTATTTTATAGATTTATTAATTATCTGTCTTCAGAGATTAATTTGATCAATATCTTGTCTTGGTTTGCGAAGCTCTGGTGGCCAATAAAGAGAATCTATCGATCATTTTACACCAGCAGGTGATCAATAAACTGGATCTTTGGGGAGTTTAAGGTCAACAGTTTTTAACATTTGGTTTTAACAGGCAGAAGTTTCAGGTTGTTTATTGATCATTGGAGTCATTAGAGGTTAAAACTAGAAGATCCACAGATTATTTAACTGACCACAAAAATCAGCGTTTATATGAGATAGAAAAATGATTCCATTCATTTTTGAGTCATTGTTCATGGATAAATGCAAAATTTTACAATAAATTTTAGATTTACTCAGAGAGATCAGGTGAAAATATGGAAAAACTGAACAGAAGGAAGAACAACTGGACAGAATAATCGGGGGACGGATCAGCGAGCCGGACTAATGATGGATGGACAGAAACACTGTTTTGTGAATCTTTTCTTCAGTGAGTGAAACTTTATAAATGTGGATGTTTAACCCGTTTCCCAACCCTGGTCCTCCAGGCTCACTGTCCTACATGTTTTAGGTTTCCCTGATTTAATGTGCCTGATTCGACTGATTGCATTTCAACAATCAGTCATCGATTGAAATCAGCTGGGCTGAAGGAAGGAAATACCTAAAACATGCAGTGAGCCTTGAGGACCAGGGTTGGGAAACTCTGCTGTAGAAACTGGAGCTTCAGAAATCATGTTTTCATTCTCCAGCTTTCAGATGATCAACATCTGGAAGTCCACAGTCCAGAGTGAAGGAGCCCCGAGGGCCGGCCTGCGGTTCCTCAGGTTCCCTCTGAGGCTCCAGGAATTTCAGCTCAACATTTAAAACAAACCAAAGCAGCAGCTTCCCCTCTGAACAGGAAGTGACCTCGCTCCATTGTTCCCCTTCACCTGATCACAACCAGACTCTGGCAGCTCAGAGAGCTGACTGGTTCCCTGCTGAGGCTCCGCCCACCTGTCAGCTCAGCTGCAGGAAGAGGAGGGGCTTCCGGGAAGCTCACCTGACGCCGATGAGGAGGGCGATCAGCATGGAGCAGATGGGGTCGGCGATCATCAGGTCGTACTTCTGCATCAGGAGGGCGGAGATGATGACGCCGATGCTGCCCAGAGTGTCGGCGATGATGTGGAGGAGGACGCCTGCAAACAAACCATCATCCACTCAAACGCAGGTTTTACACTCAATTTAAATAACCATTATTATAACGACATTGAACAAATGTCAACTACTTTAGTAATCGATTAATCATTACCTGGAGAATAGAGACTCTAAAAAAGACCACATTTTTGAAGGAACAACATATTTAAAGCAGTAATTAGACCAAAATCGTGCGATAAATATATAAATACATTTTGCATTCAACAAATATATCCCACCCAGATTTCCTCTAGAGGGAGTTTTAGCTCTATTCATCGATAAAAACAGGAAATCTGAGCAGCTTCTCAGTTTAAACCAACAAACCATCTTTGTTCTGCTTGTCAAGAAGATACTTTAAAATAAATCCAGGTCAAACATGAACTGCTGCAGTTCCAGCCAGCTGTGAAGGCAGCAACTACATCAATGTGGTGTGACAGCGCCCCCTGGTGGCAAAATCAAGCAATTTGAAATCAAATAGCCTCTTAAATACATGAAGGTTTTTTCTCAAACTTTGGTCTGCTTGCAAGCGGAGTGAAACCGCATTATGTCCCAGGACACCGTCTCTGGTTCTGATCGCGGATTTCTATACAGACTGAAAACTAAACGACGTTTCCAGATGAAACGACGAAGAAAATCCTCAAAAACGGAGGATTCTCTGGATGTTTCCTCCAGTCATTCCTACAGCAGGGGGTCGGCCAGTTAAACAAACCGGATTCCAAAACAGTTGGCACACCAAACAAATTGTGAATAAAAACTGAATGCAATGATGTGGAGATGGCAAATGTCA
>NW_015113263.1:211721-217713 GCF_001443285.1 Poecilia latipinna | reverse complement strand
AGCCAATCAGAAAGCGCGGATTCCCCTCCGCCTTTCTGAAGGGAAAACATGGAGAGGAATCCCAAACAGCTGACACGGCACAGCGAGAGTCCAGCAGACATGGAGATGATATGTTTATTCAACATTTCATGAGGAATACCCACAGAAATGACCAGGACAGGAGTTGGAGTGAACTTGCTACTGCAGCTGATGAACCCGGTAACTTCTCAGCTGTTTATTACCCATTATTATTAATGGGTAATAATGATGAGGCTATGCATTCAGCCGCGTTCGTTCACTTTGATATAGTGGGTTTTTATGGGATTTTCTGTCTGAAATCTGAATGTCGGTGAGAGAAATCGGTTCGTGTGGTGTAGCTCTTGCTGTGTGGCTGGTCACACGGCACGATTGAACCCGGTTGAACCCGTTATACTTACGGTTTGTCTTCGGCTAGTGCGTCTCTTAGGTTTTGAAAACGGGCCGACGGTCGGCCGACAGTTCTAAGATCATGTAATGTGAGCTGAGCATTAAGGAAACGAGGAGGGGAGTCAGTGGAGAGCACCGAGTTGAGCCCGTTTTCATTCAGTGTCATCAACAGAAAGAGAAAAGGGCAGGAAGAGACGATAAAGCCGACAAATTAAAACGAGGTCGATAACTTTCATCTGTCGTGCGATTCATTCATTTATTGTTTATCGCGACAGGCGTAAGCCTGATCATTCAGCCGCTGGTCTATGGTGGAGCGCAGTGAGGCTGATCTGGGCGCATACATCTATGTTAACACACAATATTTAGAATTTAAATCTCAAACGCTCGCTTGGTAAATACTGCAGCAAACGTCCAGAATTAGGAGCAAAGCAGAAGAATAAAATAATCACTTGAATTTTTAATTCACTGAAAGAATATTTAGTTAAGAAATGCAAACATGCTTGGGTTGGCTAATTCTGCATTTCTTAAGAATCGGAGTGCTTTATTTTATTTTTGCACAGAATCACAACAAAATGACAATAACCCTAACCCAACAGAGAGAGGAGGCGCTGCCATTTTCATTAAATATCAGCATCAGGAAACCTTGACACATATAAGCAACATCTGGAGACAACATGCCAGCGAAGGCGGTGCATTCAGGGAGTGTGTGCTTGTAGCCGTGTGTGTAAGGATGTCTGTGAACCCGGAGGAGCCAGCCAACAGGATCGGAACGGTGACGTCATCATGAGATTCGGAGCGCCGCGCCTCACCTGAATAAAAACCAAACTTTGACGGATAAAGTTTTCCTTTTGAATTTGACACCGACAGACGTGCCAACAATGTAAATTACACCGACTCTTGAATACAGCATAACCCTTACAATCTCATTTCAAAAACTGTGAAAAATATTAAAATTCAATAGAGAAACATGTTTCTTTGTTAAAAAATACAAGGAGACGATTGGATAAAATCCAAGAATATACAAACTGGATTCCAAAAAAGTTGGGACACTAAATAAATTGTGAATAAAAACTGAATGCAATGATGTGGAGATGGCAAATGTCAATATTTTATTCGTAATAGAAGATAGATGGCAGATCAAAAGTTTAATCTGCGTAAATGTAACATTTTAAAGGAAAAATATGTTGATTCAAAATTTCAGTGTCTACAAATCTCTAAAAAGTTGGAACAAGTAGCAATAAGTGGCTGGAAAAAGGAAATTGAACATATAACAAACAGCTGGAAGACCAATTAATACTAATTAGGTCAACTGACAACATGATTGGATATAAAATGAGCTTCTTAGAGAGTCAGTGTCTCTGAAGCCAAGATGGTGAGAGGATCACCAATTCCACCATTGTTGCGCAGAAAGATAGTGCAGCAATACCAGAATGGTGTTACCCAGCGTAAAGACTTTTATCATCATCAACCGTGCATAACATCATCAAAAGATTTAGAGGATCTGGAACAATCGCTGTGCATAAGGGTCAAGGCCGTAAAACTACTGGATGCTCGTGATCTCCGGGCCCTTAAACGTCACTGCACCTCAAACAGGAATGTCAAGGAAATAACAGCCTGGGCTCAGGAATACTTCCAGAAAGCATCGTCAGTGAACACAATCCACCGTGCCATCCGCCGCTGCCAGCTGAAACTCTACAGTGCAAAGAGGAAGCCATTTCTAAGCAGCTCCACAAGCTCAGCCGTTTGCACTGGGCCAGGAGTCATTTAAAATGGAGTGAGGCAAAATGGACGACTGTTCTGTGGTCAGATGAGTCACGATTTGAAGTTCTTTATGGAACACTGGGACGCCATGTCATCCGGACCAGAGAGGACAAGGATAACCCAAGTTGTTATCAACGCTCCGTTCAGAAGCTGCATCACTGATGATCTGGGGTTGCATGAGAGCTGGTGGCCTGGGCAGCTTGCATGTCTGGAAAGGCACCATTAATGCAGAGAGCCATGTTCAGGTTCTAGAACAACATATGCTCCCATCTAGACGCTATCTCTTTCAGGAAAGACCCTGCATTTTTCAACAAGATAATGCCAGACCACATTCTGCAGCAATCACAACATCATGGCTACGTAGGAGAAGGATCCAGGTACTGAAATGTCCAGCCTGCAGTCCAGATCTTTCACCTATAGAGAACATTTGGTGCATCATAAAGAGGAAGGTGCGACAAAAAAGGCCCAAGACGATTGAACAGTTAGAGGCCTGTATTAGACATGAATGGAGAGCATTCCTACTTCTAAACTTGAGAAACTGGTCTCCTCTGTCCCCAGACGTCTGAGTGTTGTAAGATGAAGGGGAGATGCCACACAGTGGTAAAAATGGCCTTGTCCCAACTTTTTCGGGATTTGTTGACGTCATGAAATTTTGAAACAACATATTTGTCCCTTAAAATGATACATTTACTCAGTTTAAACTTTTGATCTGTGATTTGTGTTCTATTGTGAATAAAATGTTAGATGTTGGCACCTCCACATCATTGCATTTAGTTTTTATTCACAATTTGTTTAGTGTCACAACTTTTTTGGAATCCAGTTTGTAGAAATAGCTTAAAGATGAGAAAAATTCTTCAGAGTTCATCTTGCTCTCCAAAACTTTATAGTAATATTAAAAACTATTATCTGTATTGCTTAACTCACGGCGACAAAATTCACGTGTGTATTTTATTCTCCTGCTTTGCTCCTAATTTTGGACGTTTGCTGCAGTATTTGGTGCTTTCATGGCAATATTTCCCAGGAATAATCTGACTGGACGACAGCGACCAATCAGCTGCCGGTCGGTTGAGCCGAGATCAGGCTGAGTGAGAGCAGAGAGCGACTGAGATTTAAATTCTAGTTATAGATGTATGTGCCCCGATCAGACTCACTGCACTACATTGGGCCTCACCTCTCTGGATCATGTCTGCCAGGTTGGGCTGGGCCAGAACCTTGGCGGCCCGGAACACCATCAGGGCGTTCTTGGCGTTGACCAGGTCGGTCCGCGTGGCCCGGTTCAGGAAGCCCTGGAACAGCTTGGTGTAGAGCAGCAGGTTCTCATGGACAAACGGCTCCCTGCGGCAGAGCAATGGTCAGCAAACAGAACCGGCGCCAACCAGAAATCCCAGGTGGGTGCACTCACCATTTGTCCGGCACGGTTCTGTTCTGATCGGGTTGGGCATTGGGCTTCTCTCCTGTGTATCTCCAAGGCTGAATGTAGCTGAGCCACGTCTCCAACACCTGAACGAGATTTATCGTCATTACATTTCTACCTCAGTGAAATACGACAAGAAATCATTAAACATTAAAATATTGAGAAAAAGTGAAGCAGTTTTAGTCTCATTGAAAAAACAAACCCATTACTGACTTCAGGTCTTTATTTCTTCTCATTTCAATGACTTTTGTTCAGAGAATAAAAACCCTTTGAAAAATAGATTCAGTGTCTCAGAAGATTAGAATATTACTCTAACGTAGTCATGGAAAGTTTAGTGGAAGGAAAAGGTTCACCAGCACCACCAGCCGTCTAGCAGAACATTTAGAGTTTTTCACGCCAACAGCTATGAGCTGGAAACATCTAGTTTGACGCTAGAAGTTGGTTTCTTTTTCCAACGGGACTGGGTACTGATCCAAGAGCTGCTTCAATCACCATGGCGACCCCAGGAATGGGGCGGGCCAGAACCCCAGAGAGAATCTATGAAGTATTGTCAAGAGGAAGATGAGCTGTCCTCTGTGCTGCGCCGCATGGATGAGCCCAGACCAGGCGTTAGTTATCAGAACATTTTCATTTAAAATAAAATACTAATGTGGTGTTATTTTATGAGATGCTGAATTTTGGGGTTTTATTCTCTGAATCGTCAGAATTCAGGAAATAAAAACGGAATATCTCACTCAAGGATTTTTAAATCAATATAATTTACGAGTTTCACTGAAATGAGTGAAAAAAATACTGAAAATATTGACTTTTTTCTCAATTTTCTAGTTCTTTGAGCTTTTTCCTGTACTAAATTAATCTCAGACCTTCAGTGAACGAATAAACATATTTTAATTTCAGCCTAACTGGATTTCAATTGTTGGTTGATAATTTCATGTTATATTATTGGTAATAAACTAAACGCTGCGGTTCATCCTAAGGTAACGTACGGCTCTGAAGGAGGCATCCAGCGGCCAGTGTCCGAAGCAATGCTGCAGGAACAGGTAGAGCTTCTGCTGCACGAAGCGCTGCACCACCACCCTGCAGCAGCGCAGCAAAACACACAGAAACACGCATCAAACATGCATCTCAATATTTGGCCAAATTATTCGTTCACTTTTCACACAACAAAATTCAAACAATTCTCAGGAGGTTTTCAAAGTTTTCCAGCAAAACACCTGGGAGATGAAAACAATAGTTTCAAGTCAGATTATATTATCTCATTTATCACTGTTATTAATAACATCTTTTGATAGTTTTCTACAGCAGAGACAAGTTAAGCTAAAATAAAACAAAAGGCTTTGAAATGTTTCACCCTAAACACCCGACTGATCCGACAACAAGAGACTAATTTAACAAAAATTTCCTCCAATTTCAATAACTTTGTTTATGTATTAAACGTTTTCTTATGGGTCGACAACAGAAGTCATCCAGTGGTAAAAACAAACATCGTCCAGCCAACTGGCGATACATTTGCACTGACTCATGAAAGATGCAGGAAGGCTATCAAGCTCGTTAGCTTTTCTAGCTAGCTAGCTAGCTAATAAAGCTAGCATCTTCGCTGCTTTTTCATCCCAGGCTGTTGAGGCTACCGCTGAGCTAGTTAGCTAGAAAAGCTAGTTTTTTCTAGCTTTTTCTAAAAAGCATGTTTTAGCTAGTTTTTCTAGCTAAAACATGGATCAAACTGAAAACGCACCGAAGATGTCGACACCAACTTTAGCCGGACAGAACAGAAAAAAACAAAAGCACATCCAGATTAAACAGGCCAACATGTAAGCGCCGTGGCTGACGGATTTCAGGCAACAAAAATATTTAAACAGAAATTTAATACTTTTTAAGGCCATAGTTTTTTACATCAGTGTTTCTCAACCTTTTTTGGGCCAGCGCCCCCCTATTCATTATCCAGGTCCCTCACCGCCCCCCATTAAAGAAATTCTGGGCTACTTTGCACTGAATATTATTTTATTAATAATATTACTATCACTATTGTTGATGTTTTGATTTTTATGCTTGTTTCTGTTTTTATCATCAAAAATAATTTCCCAGAGAACAAAAAAGCCATGAGAATAGAAATTATTTTCACAGGTGTTTATGAAAAATGCAATGAAATTGGTAGGCCTAACATCAGCCAATCAGAGTGGAAAATATATTCTTGTTCTTTGCGATTTTCTGATGTTAGTTGATAAATATTGCACAGGGCGGCGCCTGTCGGGCTGCGAGGCCTCAGCCAACTATCCCCCCCTCGTGTTGTTGGGTAATGGATGGTTGTAATTGAAACTGCCATTTTTTTGTCTTTCTGACAATGACAATAAAATTCTTCTGATTCTGAAAATGAGCAGATAAAAGATTTTCAACATGCCAGTTTAAACTTTGATC
>NW_015113263.1:171019-211599 GCF_001443285.1 Poecilia latipinna | reverse complement strand
TGTGTGCGCGTGTGTGTGTGTGTGTGTGTGTGTGTGTGCGCGTGTCCTCACCCTGTAGGATCTGCTTGCTGGATCCTTCTCCTGGGCGCTGAAGCTCGTCTGAGGAACAAAAAGCAACAAGTTCAGATTTTCTGAAAACGTCTCGACTGATGGAGAGGAGACGGACGTTTGTCTCACTGTGACAGTCCTCGTGTCGTCCATGTCCGTGTCCCTCGTGACCATGTCCATGATCTCCGTGTTTGTCATGGCTGTGTCCATGTCCCCCATGTCCATCGTGGCTGTGTCCATGTCCATCGTGGCTGTGTCCATGTCCTCCATGTCCCCCATGTCCTCCGTGTCCTCCGTGTCCGTGGCTCAGGCTGCCGTTGAACAGAGAGTGGCTGTGACCATGACCTGCGGACCGACAGGTTTAGGATTTCAGGAAAACGACTCGTTAGCTCGGCGGCGGGTTTGTCTCGTCTCCAGGTGGGACTACCTCCGTCCCCGTGCGAGTGTCCGTGTCCTCCATGCTGGAAGACGAAGATCCCGACCAGGTTGACCAGCAGGCCGGCCACAGAAACAGGAAGCAGCCGCTCGTGGTGAACGTCTGGCGGCTCCAAGGCTCTCTGACACAGACGGACAAATCAGAAACTGGAGGAAATGATTCATGATTTCAGTCCAACATGGAAACGTTTTCCTCCGACAACCAGCTGAAGGCTGAACTGTCTCCACTGGGTGGCGCTGTTCTTCCTTTGCTGGTTCCACATTAGACTGATCTATTTCCTGTTTTGGGATTTTGCTGTCGTAGCTCATTGAGTTTTTGAGATGTTAATCAGCTGCACCAAGTTCTACAAACGACGCCTTGTTGCCACGGTTACGCATCCTAACAACAGTGTTAAAGCTAAAAATTAAGAGTAAAAGAAAGGTCATGTGTCCGACCTGCGATGATGTCATCACACTCACCTCCACTCCTTCTGAGAAGATGAAGAAAGCGGTGAAGATGAGGAAGAGTCCGTTGACGAAGCCGGCCAGAACCTCGGCTCTGACGTAGCTGGAAGTGAAACAAGGCAGAACGATCAGACCCGAGCAGCCGAGCTCAGAGCAGCAGAGGGCCAGGAGGCGGGGCCTGGAGCCAGTAGGCGGGGTCTGGGGAAAGGAGGCGGGGCCTGGAGCCAGGAGGCGGGGCTTACCCGTAGGAGAAGCTGTCATTGGACCTCCACCTGGAGATGACGGACGCTGCCAGGCCGGCCAGCAGGGCGGTGCAGTCAAAAAACATGTGGAAGGAGTCTGAGATGAGACCTAAACTGGACCCGGAGGAAGAGGAGGAGATTAAATCACTCTGGCTTTTTAAGACTTTCTTGGGTTTAATTGTTATTTTTAATCATTTTTATGGCGTTTGTCTATTTGATTTGACTGTTTTTGCCAATATTTTATATTTGATCAGAAATATTTAAATGTTATATTTTATTTGATCATGAATATCTTATCTGTATTTACCATTTATAGTTTAGGTTTATAACTTTCATATTTCAGGTGTTTTCTTTGATCCTCATCCTGTGTAATTTGTTCATCTATTTTATTACTTTAGTGATTTTTATGTCCATTTGTTGTTTTAACTTCTCTGAAGCTTCAAGGTTTCAAACCTCTATTAGTGTCTCTGGATTGCTGACGTTGGATAAAAGTTCAGCTGAACCGACTTAAACCTTTTTTGTAAATAAATGTACTAAATTACACATTTATTTTATAACTCTGCATTTAAATCCACCAGCAGCTTCACAATCTTGGTCAGCATGTAGAAACAACTTTAATTTGTTCAGTCAGTGCAGTTAGGAGTGTTTATATTTCCACCCATATTAGGACTTTGCTTTATTTTATTATACTATCTATTGTTTAATACTACACTGCAGAATAACGTCTCCACCAGTGCAGAGCTTGCTCAGTTCTGACAGGAAGTGATTGCGCACAATACAGTAAATTTACAAACACATCAGAATCGCTTAATGTTTAACTTTTAGCTGCAAATGTAAAGTTTTATTTGTCTTGTTTTAAAACGGGCACAGACAGGATGGAGGGATAAACGGAGAGGAGAATATTTCCTTTCAAAGTTTTAATATCTGATGACCGGAGGAGTTTCCGTTGTCATGCGCAGTTTGAGTAACTGCAGCGTCTCAGATTAAAGATGACGGACACACACACACACACACACTGCTAACACTTACGTGGCATATCCAGAGAACAGAAATCACACACAGAGATGCTGCTCGGACTGTTAGCCTACCTGTTACTCCAGATGCCGTAGGTTAACTCCACGAAGGCGAAGGAGAGGTTGAGGCAGAGGAAGAAGAAGAGATTCCTGGAGGTTTTATCAGCTAAAATCGACCTGAAAAGCAAACAGAAACAAACATGCAGTCACAACAAATAAACCCACGAAGGAAGCAGGGATTAAAATCTCCAGTCAGACACAAACACGCAAACTGCAGTTAAAAGCAGCCAGTTTTCAGCCTGACAGCTGAATAAAAACAAGTTTGAAGCAGATTGAGCTGCGAGAGAAACACATCTGTTCAGGCTAACCGGTTAGCTTCCGGCTAACAGTCACAGCTAGCGGCTAGCTGCTAGCAGCGCTAATCTTACCTGAACCACCCGGACAGTTTGACCAGCAGGTTGAACTTGGCCGGTTTGTACTCATCATCTTTGATCGATAAAGGTAACATTTTTACACCTGGACGCTCCACAGTCTCACCGGGAACGTAAACTGGCTGAGATGCTAACTGTCAACTTCCGGCGAGGACAGGTTTCACAATAAAAGCGCTTGAACCTCCCCCCACCTTTTTTTTTTCTTTTTCTTTTTTAAAGATGCTTCCCCTTTTGGGGTTTATTGGGCCAAAGAAAGAAACATGTTGACTAAGCTTAATGATCAGTCATTGCTTAAAAAAAAAAAAAAAAGCTACATTTGGACAAGTATTATAACCGCTTCGCCTTTATGTCTGGTATTTATTAATTTATTTATTTCCATTGAGAAGGGACAGCTCAGTAAATTAGGATATCCTCTAAAAGTTTTTTATTTTAATAATTGAGTTCAAAAGCATACACTCACAAGTTCAGTACTTTAAAAATGAATTAAAAAGTTATTTGTTGCACTGCTCAGCTGTTTGTTTCTGCCAGAACAGGGATCTACAACCACCTGACATATTAAAACAACGTGTTGCCATGTTTGGATTCTTTTGTTCTCCCCTGGGCCCCTGGTGAATTTCATCTAGGACCGCCCCTGAGTGTGAGTCTGATCATTTTGATGATTACAACAACTGAAACCCAAAATTAGAATATTACATAAAATCAATGAGTTTTAATGCTTTGTGGCCTTCATGATAGTCCATTTTAAGATGTAACCACTATCCCAGCTTCAGTTGAAATAAATTAATAATTAAGTTACGTTTTCATGTACGTCCAACAGAAATAATTCAGAAACCAAATTTACCTTAAAATGCAGTAAAACCCACAGTAGAAACCGTCTTAGCACTACTGCTTTACAGGAATAAGATTTTTAAATACATGCATAAAATGCATGGTAACATTTTTCTGGTCATTTTCAAATTTAAAACTCAATTGATTCATTTTTAGCTTCTTTTTAAAATTTTGGGTCTTAAGAAAATTACTTCACCTTTAAGAGCAAAGGAAAATCAGAACCAAACTTTTCTCATAATTTTATTTCCAATTAACAATATTTCTGCATGTTTGTCTAAAACAGACACAAAAACATGAAGGAAACCGAACCATAATTTATCACCAATTTAAAAATAAAGTGAACTGTTATTATGTATTTATAAAGTTTCTGAGACGTTTACAGGTTTTACAGGAGACGGAAGTGCGAGCAAATCAGGAAGCTCAGATTGATTTAAAATAAATAAATCTTATTGTTTTTAAGGTTGAAATGACCAGCAGATGGCGCTCCTGTGCAGCGGACAGTCTGAGTGCATCCAGCGGGTTTTCTCAGAAACTGAAATATGGAGCAGATCCTCCTTTTATTCAGCAGAAGGTCCACATCTCAACTGATGGTGCATTTTATTTTATTTTGTTTTATTTTTTATTTTGTCAAAGTATTCACACTTGTGAATTTTTCCACATTGTGTCAGATTACAACCAATTATTTTTTATTCAGACTTTAACAGAGTCAAACATGGTTTAATTTTGTTGTTTACAAGTCTCAAGTCTTATAAACAGGTTTTCACACAGAATTGTTAATTTTTTTGTTTGTTTGATTTTTAGCTTTATCTACCTTGTTACACTGCAAAAGCACAAAAACTTACCAAGTATTTCTGGTTTCTAATGTGAATAACTTAGTTCACTTGAATTAAGACAAACTAATGAAACTAATATATTTTTTTCTATGAACTGGATCAAAATTATTTTGTAAGATTTTGTTCTTGGTAAATTTGAGATAAAACAGCAGATCATCTGCTTGTTTTTATTCTAATCTGAGTTTCTGCAGCAGCTGCATTAAATGTTCCCTAAAAGTGTAAAAAAAAATCCAGTTTTATTTAAATTTGTGCTCAGATTGCAAACCTGCTGAGTTCAGATTCACTTGTTTATATAAAAGCAGAGCTTGGACTGAAGTTGACCTCTGACCTTGGCCTGCAGGCTCTTGGGGACTCTGCTGCGCTGCTTTCTGCAGATTCAGCAGAATCATCATACTGGATGTCTCTTTTTGCTCCATCTGGTGTTTTTCCACCGCGTGGCGCTCGCTGCCCTGCCGTGTCGCCGCGACCTTTCACCCTGCGTGCGGAGGCGTTCTGCTGCGTCTCGTTGTTTTAATCTCCTGCTGGTATTTCCTGCCGCACAGTGAAGATGGAAACATTTGCTTCCCTGACCTGAAGAATCTCTGCCTGCATATTTTAATTTGGCTTTTTGTCTCTTTAGTGCTGCAGATTTCTGCAGGAGCGTCTTTGACCTTTGACCCTCAGGGTCGTTCACCGAGTCAGCCAAAGTTCGAGACGTTTTGCTGCAGATCCGACAGGAGCATCTGTTTGGAAGACTCAAGACTTAAAGCAGGATTTTAAAAGGTTCTGGAGAGTTTCAAAAGTTTCTCCTGTAAACGTTTCGTGTGATGATCCGTCATTTCAGAGGAGAAACGTTTCTTTTTTCTTGCAGCTGTTTGGTGTCAAAGCTGCTTCTGGGGAAATATTAGCTTTGATTTTACAAAAGCTTTGGATGTTTTTGAAGTGGAAGATTTAATTTCTATTGTGAATTTGATTTAGATCAAGTTTATCTAATTGTTCTTGAACAGATTTTACTCTAATATTTCATTTCTAAACGAAGTTTTTAAACAATGTTTTTATTGTTGTGGGTTTGGATGTAACATAAAAAAACTGCAATGCAACCAAATATCTTCATAGAGTCGTTTTGGGTGATGATGCTGCTGAAGGATCTCCAGTAGCAGTCAGTGTTGCAACACCCCTGAAGAGGCCTCTGACTGAAGATTGTTGCTGTATTCCAGCTTCATGACCATGAGGATGCTAACAGATTAACATCCAGATAGCAGAGACCTGGATGACATCACCAGCTGTTGGCTCTCTTTGCTAATCCACCTCCTTTGCTTTTGCTGCTTCACTTTTAATTTCTTTCTGGCTGTAGGGTTAGAAAGCTGAGCAGAACCATGAAAATTATATTATTCCTTTGCAGTGTGTTCCAGATCTGCAGGTTTTACTGTACACTGTAAAAAAAGAAAAGAAAAAGGTTGAATGTAGCGTAGAAATGTGAAGGAACTTTCCGTTCTTTTAACAGATGCATTTCCTGTGTTTTCCATTTTCTGTCAATGTTTCTGTGAAGGCACCAGGAGAAAAATATGGAACATTTCAGTTCTGGATGAACAGAAACATGAATGCATGTGTCTCAGGTGTCTCATGTTTTTAGTTCTGCCGGTTCTGCTGGTACCACAGCGTGTTCTGGTTCTGGTCTATAAACATGAAACCTCTCTTGCAGCTTCCCCTCGTTTCTCGCCGTCTGGACCTGCCTGGTTGCCATGGAGACGGCGTCACATGACCGGAGGGGTCGGCGTTCCGGTGACGAAACAGACCGCCACTGTGTGTGTCTGTCTGAGCTGAACCGGGTCCAGCGACACCAGCGAGGGTCCCGGTCCACTTCACACCCCAGTTTCCATGGCGACCAGCGGCGGAGACAAAAGCCGCCAGAAACGGCTCCTTTCAAATCATCTGGAAAAACGATCCAAACTAAGCCGGGTTTAATCTGTACTTAAAGCAACATAGTTATTTAGATATGAAGTTTCGTGTCATTTTTATTTTATCATCATGAATTAAATGATAACCTGAGCAAAAAGCCGTTTTCCTCTCCAGAAACCGTGGAAAGTTACCACCGTCACCATGGTAACGGCCGGAGACGACCTGGAGGTTTCCAGTAAACTGCCGCAGAAGCAAAAGTAAAAGCTGGAGGAAATCACAGGGAATTCCCAGAACATACAAATCCCATCGCATCGAGGCAGGAAATAAATATCTTTATTAAAAACAAGGAGAGCGGAACTGTACAGAGCTGCAGAGTCAGCAGAATCAGAGACAAAAACAGGAGCTGCGTCAGTACCAAACAGAGAGAAACCAAAGTTTGAACAACATTTCAGGTTTTTAGATGGATCTGGAGCATCAGCGGACAGCTGCCTTTCCAGATGTGCAAAGAGTATTTACGTATCCATGGTTACCGCCGGGCTCATGACAAACGTTCAAAGGAAGATGAGGTAGAAATGGCGTTTAGGGAAAAGGCAGCAGCACGTTTAAACGCAGAGAGTCGGGATTTCAGGACCGTTTTCACATCCTGGCAGGTTTTTACCAATTTAAATGTTTCAGTGCGTCTGTGTGCTGCGAAGCAATGCGGGAGTTAGCGTTTAGCGTTAGCTTCTGCTAAATACATGCTGGTGTAGCACTTTAGCGTTAGCAGCACTACTAATGATTAGTGCTTCAAGGCTAGCACAGCTAATTTTCCAGCTAACAAATTATATTTACAAAAAAATATCTTTGATTTTACAAGAGAGTTAAATCCAGGCTGATCTGATTACTTTTTACATTAATAAATAAACTTATCATCTAATCAGTTTTGTCTTCTTATCTCCGTTTGATATTAAATTTCATTATCTCAAACACTTAAACTAAAAACAGGAACTCTGTGGGAAGGAAAACACCACGTTGGAGCAAAGTATGCTGGGAAAAGCGGGACCTCTGGAGAAAGCTTGAATCCAGAGGGAGATTAGCTTCAGCCACATGACGACGTTACGCAGGAAATCAGAGCAGAAAAGCATCAGAGGTCGCCTCCACACATCTTCAGTCAGTGGATCCGTCGCCATATTTCAGCGAATCAAAGCCCCGCCTCCTCAGTCCTGCTGCTATCAGACACCAAGGCTGTAAAACTTCAGCAACTCGTTCAGATGTCCCAGAGGGCCGAAGGAGAAGCAGCCATATTTTAGAGTCTGTTAGCTCACTGCTAGCTTCACGCTGACGGCGGCGCAGACTGTGGCAGCTGGTAGAAGCCTTTCTTCCTGGATCTCCTCATGTAGTCGAGGATCAGAGCGGAAGCCGTCAGCCCGGCGGCGATGCCGGCGGCCGAGAGGAGGATGATGCTCCAACCGGGAAGAAATCCGGTTCTGACCTCTACAAAAAGAATACCAGCAAAAAACCAAATGAAATGCGACCCGAGACCTTCGTTTAGTGAGTTAGTGATTCCACTGACCTCTGACTCTGATGCTGAAGACTCTGACCTCAGAGCCCAGGTCGTTGCTGACGTTGACCTGGTACAAGCCCGAGTCGCTGGAAGTGACGTTGACCAACAGGAAGGTGCCGTTGGTGGAGAACAGCTCCGTCCCGTTGCTCAGCTTCTTCAGGATCACCGCCGGTTTAGGGAAGCTGATGGTTCGGCAGCACACAGTCACATTTTGGCCCTCCTGGACTTCCGTAGAAGGAAAGATGTGGACGGTAGTGTTCCTCGGGGGAGCTAAACCAAACGAAAGCAGAACGGAGGCGTTACTGTGGAGGGTCCGACCCCAGCCCAGTCCGGTCTCCTTTCTGCTTCCTTCAGGCTCAAAGCCAAACATGATCCTTATTCACCGACACGCTGATGACGCAGCGACCTCTTCACCATTCAGCCTACAGAAACAGGAACTCCAGCTCTTTGCTGAGCTGAGACAAAGCCAGCGAGAAGATCTGCAACATCTGAATACTGAGAAGTCTGGATGTGTAAGGTAAGTAGGCAGTCACCCTCCCACCTGGTTACCTGGCCACCAGGTGGGAGGGCAGGCAGAGAAGTAGAGGGTTATGTAGGTTTGGTTTCTGTAAACTGACATTAAGTTTTCTGCAACATCTGAGAGAAAATGGTAAAATGTGCGTCACATCAGTTTTGCTGCGGTTTGTCTTTTTAAAAGTCTCCTGCTGTGAGGAAGCAGTTATAAAATCTGCTGTTGCAGTGATTCATCCTCTGCTGCTGGTCGAAGTGATCGAGGCTCCGGCCGTCTCTCGGCACGCTGACATTAACTGTGATAAATCTCTGAAGCGAGTGCGGAGGCGGCGCTGTGACTAATTCCAACACTTTAAGGAGGTTCTGACCGAAAACAATCAGGAGAGGCGTCAGGCAGCGGAGCAGCGGAGCCGCTTGCTGGTCGCCCTGCCGGGGTTTGGCAGGAACCTGATGCATCCTGGACAAAGAGCTTCTCAGAAATGTCTTCCAGCAGCGTTTCTGCTGACTGAATGTTAGCAGCAGCGGGTCAAAGCATTTCAGACGAGGCCTCTTGACCTGCCGGTTGACCTTTTAACCAGCACATCATCACCTGATAGCGGACAACCTGTCATCACACTGGGGGTCAAACTGGTTTCTGCTAATTTCTTAGAAGGTTAAACAGCTTTAGAACAGGATTTCTACTAAATCACCACTTCAGAACATCTGAAATGAAAATGATCTCCAGCTTATTTATTTTAAAAAATAGCTAATATTTTTGTCCACAGAGAAAACACATCAACCTTAACCTTTGCATTTAAATTAAGGAACAAAAACGGGCAGAAAATACATCAGTGACAATAATGTAAAGTTCAGGACGTCAGGATTTGTTCTGCTCGTCACGGTTTGTCGGCTTTTTTACGTTTCTGGAGGTTTCTTTGCCTCCTGTGACTGAAACATTTCTGGGACTTTGGATCAAACCAACACCCGGTTCGATCAGCCGGGCTGACGGCTCAAGAGTCTCGTGACTCAGGAGTCGGATCAGAGTCTATTTCTGTCCGAACATCTTGTGGAAAGAAGCCAGATGTCGACTTCCTTAATAAAACCCGTCAGAACGGAGAAGAAACAGGCGGCAGAAGAAGAACAGAGAACTGGATGGGAGAAAGTCAGGAAGGTTTTAAACGAGATCTGGAGTCTGCTAAGTTATTGGTGTCTGGAGGAAATCAGCTGGATTATATTCTGGTACATCAGCAGTGATGGGAACCGCTGATCAAAAAGTTAGCATCGCTAATCCTAAAGCACTGATCATAAATATTAAGTCTGCTAATGCTACATGGTAATTAGCAGAAGCTAATGCTAAAGTGCTAATTAGTTGCTGTTAGCGGATTAGCATGAATGTGGCTCCTGACCTTTGACGGTGATGACGTTGTAGACCAACTGGGAGCCGTACTGGTTGGAGGCTTCACACTGGTAGCGGACCGACTCCTCCAGAAGGGTGGAGGAGATGCTGAGGGACAGCGAGGAAGAGGAGTTGGCGTCGCTCCTCAGAAGCTCCTCCCCGTTTCTCCTCAGCACCAGGGCGGGGGGCGGAGCTCCGTCCGAACGGCAGGTCAGCGTCACCTGCTGTCCCTCCAGCACCTCCTCACCGGGACAGACGGACAGGACGGTCGACCTCGGAGGGTCTGGGACAGAAGAAAGATCATCTCTCAGTTTACAGAGAAAATAAAACAATCTGAAGCAAAAACTGAAACCAGTTTTGAAAAAACAAAAACAATGTACAATTTTTTGACAAATGTCTCCTTCAGGAAAATTATAATTTTTAAAGAACCGCATTTTATTTCAGTTTTTAGATTTAAAGCAGCAGTATTATGTTTTCAAGTCACACAGTGGCATTTTATAGCACAATCTGCTGCAAAAATGATACATAAAATATGTTAATGGTGGAGAAACAACTCACCGTCCCAGGAAAACTGTTTATCCCCCCATCATCAATGGCTAAGCTAACTAGCCTAACATTCACTGCAGGCTATGCTAGTCACGAGGAGAAGTGATTGTCAGCGCTAAGCCCCGCCTCCTGGCTCTGATTGGCTGTTTGTAGTTGGCGCTGGGAGCAGGTGGAGGAGCTCAGTTTTTTTCAGATCATCTCTCGTGTCCCAACTTGGTCACAGCTTCATCAAATATGGAAACAAATATTCTTATAAAGGTTCCATCCTGCAGCTCTAATGCAGTTTATATGTTTTGTAGTTTTAGCTTAATTATTGCTTTGACTGTTTTTTTCCCCAACAAATTGTCTGTTTTGAGTTTGTGTTCTCCAGTTAACGATGAATCGATTACTAAAGTATTTGAACCGACTGATCGTTTGAGCCTGAGTTCCCTGAAACCCAGACGACTCACAGTGGATCTGCAGGGTGGCGCTGGTTCCTCTGGACCTCCAGACGTCTCGGTCCGCCGTCAGCAGCTCCACGCTGCAGGTCACGACCCGCGCCGCCGCCTCCGCCTTCAGCTGCAGGATGGATGAGACGTTCTGCAGGGAGCCGGAGAACCTGTGCATCTCCACCATGAGAGTCCGGTTCCCCGACAGCCAGCGGAGCCGCAGCTGATTGGACGAGAAGATGTCGGTGACATCACAGCGCAGCTGGACCTCCTGGCCCAGCAGGACCGGACCGGGATCCTCCAGAACAGGGTCAGATGGGAACGCTGGAGAGAAACCAGTCAGAGGAACTCAACATCCAGCTGCTCATTTATCTGAACTGTAAGTTTATCATCTAACCTTTTTTATACAATATTAGAAAAACAAAAAAGACACAAATAAATAATTTAATTCCTTTTTTAAATAAGAAAATAAACATTTTATTGCCTAAAAAGCAATAAAATTCCCTTAGTGAATAAAATAATGAAAACTGAAATTGAAAGAACATTTTCAATAACTGAAATAAAAAAAAAGGTAATTAATCTGGAAAAACTAAAATTAACTGGAGCTGCATTGTGTGTTTAAAACATAATGAAATTATAAAGATTCTTCATCTTATGAATCCATTTCTTAGCCTTTTGAACTGATTTTTTCCCACTCATGTAGTTTACGTCAGATTACGGCGCTCCATAATCCTCCGTAAGCAAAATGTCGACAGCAAACATTGGAGAAAATCCAGAGCAGCTGGTTGTTCAACAATAACTGGAAACACTTTTTGAAAATATGATCTTCTGGTGAGTTTTCATCACTCATATAAATAAGTTTTACCAGAATTTGAACCTGGTGAAGATAAAACTGTCACTAGACGAGCTTTGGGTAGAAAATATTTACAGATGAAGTTTGTTTTTATCCTAAATGCAAAATGTTTTTACTTCTCTGTATAGTTTTGTCTTATTGCTCTGACTGTGTTGTTTTTTCAGAAAATGGCCTTTTCTTTTAGAAGTTAATTAATCGATTAGTAAAGTACTCAACAATTATTTTGATGATTGATTAATTACGATTAGTTGCCATTTTCTTATTAAATGTCTTCATTTTTTTTTTCTCTTTTGGTTTATTCCAAACTTTTGAAACCATTTCTTTTTGCATCGACTGAACCAGGTTGGTTTTGTTCCAGTGTTTCTGGCTCTGATTAATCATGGTGTCATAGAGCCGACCGCCAGCCGTAACGGGGGATTCTACGCTCAGCGGCCGGATGAAGCCGTTTCAGCCGACAGGTTGCAGCGTGCCTGGGCCGGTTGGTTCTGTTCGTCTTCCTCATGCCGGGTCGTGTCCCGTCAGTCAGAGCCGTTCAGCTCAGCCTGCAGCTCAGACTGAAGGAAAACACCAAAGAAAATGAACTTTTCTCACGCTCAGCAGCTGCGTTGGGTCTTTTTCTGTTCGTCTCTCCTTCAGTTTCCAGGTTTAATAAAAGCAACCAGAGCAGCTGCTGCTGTTTCTAGTTAAACTTTATTCACTTTTATTTCCAGAAACCAGATTCCCACGGTGGTTGTGCTGCGTTTTTAAAAGCCGAGGTGTCAACGGCCTGCGTCAGGAAGTAAATCAACAATGTAAAACTTTCCGACCTTCGACCTTCAGCGGCGGCACGTCCCGGCAGGCTGAGCTGCAGCAGCGTGTCAGAATGAAACTCAGTCCTGTAGATTGATGCTGGAATGATTTCCTCTCAGCTTTTCACAGTTTGTTCCAGAGAAGAAAACAAACTAATTTCTGATTTATGAGCCGTTTCCTTTCTAACCTCTGAAATCAGCAGGCAGGTAGCCAAACTCCCACTGCTGATACCCAGACTCCTGGAAATATTAACATCATCATCTGTGGGAGTTTATGTCCGACATCTGGGGGTTTATTACTGCTAATATGCTTTATGTCCAATTATCAGCATGAATATGACAGTAAGTTAGGCTTTTAATCATTTATTTTATCTCCATCTCCAATGCACATGAAATTACATTTGTTAATTTTTCTGACACTAGAGACCTTTATTAATTAATCAGACAGACAGAGAAAGGACTGGGAGTCGAACCCAGGGCGCTTCTTCAAATAAAACTTCTGGAAAAGTTTTATTGTGTAAAGAAATGTGTGAAGGAAAAGGTGAGAGCGGTAGCAGCATCATACTGTGGCACCAGTGGTGGGTGCTAATGCATTAATAGCGAAGCTAATTTTATGCTGAGCACTTCAGTTAGCTTTGAAAACGATTAGCGCACTTAGCTTTCCCCAATTTAATTTTTCAGATAAACTGAACTGTAATTTTACAAAAGTTTGACTGAATGAGGTTTGGGTTTAGCATTAGCTCCTACTAGCTACTATGTTGGCATACTGCCTTAGCGTTAGCGGAACTGGTGTTTATAAATAGTGCTTTAGCATTAGCTTCTACTAATTACCATGTTGATGTGACGCTTTAGCTGAACTAGTGTTAATGCTTTATGTGTCAGCATTAGCTTCCAATAATTACGCTGCTACAGTGAGGTTAGCATTAGCAGAACTAAAGCTAATGATTTGTGCTACTAACTTCACAGCATCAGCTCTACCTCCCGTGTGCATTAAACAGTTCAGTAGGACTTCCTCCAAACTCTTGAACCCCCCCACCACCAGCAGGGTGGCTGAAACATGCGGGTCGGACTCACAGTAGACCTGGACGTGGATCTCTCTGGTCCTGATGACCGAGTCGCACTCGGCCTCACAGCTGTAGCCTCCCTGATGCTGGAGGTCTAGGTTCAGCAGGTGGAGGTGCGACTGGCCGTCCTGCGGCTCTGTCCTCTGGAGGAGGGTCCGGTTCCGGTTCTGGTCCGTCCTCCTCCAGCTGAAGGCGGGAGGATGGAGGCAGCCAGAGGCGTTACAGGTGAGGATCAGAGCCGAGCCGCGCTCCGCTGACACCTGAGGACTGGAATACAGCTGCAGCGGGTGAGCTGAGGAGAGAGGGACGGAGAGAGTGAGTCCAGGTCCAACGGGATCCAGTGGGATCCAGTGGGATCCAGCAGGATCCAACGGGATCACGGTCCGGTCGGTCAGCTGAGACGTACCGCTCACAGTGATGGACCTGGACTCCTGCTGGGAGCCATACTGGTTGGAGGCTTCACACTCGTAGTGGGCGGAGTCTTTCAGTGAGGCGGAGGGAAGGCTGAAGCTGAGCAGGGGGGCGGAGTCAGTCCTCAGAAGCTCCTCCCCCCTCCTCCTCAGAACCAGGCTGGGAGGCGGAGCTCCTTCAGAGCTGCAGGTGAAATTCACCTGCTGGCCTTCCACCACCTCCTCACCTGGATCCACTGAGAGGGAGGTGCTGGTGGGCGGAGCTAAGCGAGAAAACAGGAAGAAGACAATAAGGACTACAAAAAACAGATTATAGCATGTTATTGTTCACATCTGGAAATTTCTCGCATGCTGGAGGGCAAAAAGATGATTCTATTCCTTGCCGTCCGTAGCGGCGCCGCTGCGGCAGAACCGCTGACCAAATGACACCTGGATGATGTAGCGATTAGTAATTCAGTGCAGTGCGCCTCAGCAAAGGGAAAAATAATGCAGAAAAACCGCTGAAGAATAACTCAAAACCAATCCCATCGTCTCGTTTTTCTCATTCTCGCTGCCATAGCGACTGACAACAGCTCCACTAGCGTATCAGGATTCAATACCAAAAACATGCAAACATTTCCCACACAAAGATCAGAACATTCAGTTAGAGTTTTACGTTTTCAGGCTATTAATAAATGATCGCTGGAAGATTAGCTATGAGCTGCTATTAGCTAACATAGCGGTGGTAGATTAGCTATGAGCTATTAGCTAACACAGCGGTGGTAGATTAGCAACACCTGTTCTACTGATGTCAGAGTTAATGTGTGGGTCGATGTTTTCCTTTCTTTTTTAACTGAACCGAAACACAATTCTGCAGCACATCTTCATGTTAAGCTTGTCAAAATCAAGCTAGCATAGCTGACCTACTTCCCTCTCCATCGTAATGTTTTAAATTAAAACTTTTTCCTGACCTTGTCAGTGTTGACAATTAGCAGCAAAGCACTGCGCCCCTTTGCCTTTTACGTATGATGCGTACGTTTAAGATTTAGCACTTTATATTGTCAACTTGATAGCTAAAACCAATGCTAGTCATTGTTAGCATGACGTCACGCTGCAATGCGGCTACAAATGAAACAAAACGTTCATTCTTACCTAAAACTGTGATGTTTACAGCTGCAGTCCGGTTTCCTTCTGAGTTTCTGGCTTCACACTCGTACCGTCCAGCGTCGGAAAGCTTCACCGCCGATAGGACGAGCTGACCTCCGCGACCTCCGGGCAGAGGGCGACCGCCTGCCGTCCAGGTGATGGTCGGCTCGGGGTTTCCCTCAGCAGAACAGCTGAGAGTCAGCGGAGAGCCAGACATCACCTCCACCGGGTCGGATATGTTCATGAGGACAGGAGCATCTGCAGAGGAGGAGGAGGAGGAGCTGAAATTCAGACGCTGAATTGAGGGTTTCAGACTCGTGTTCACACCTCGACTGATTCAGAGGGTCAGACTAAAACTGAAGATGAATTCCATGAGTCTGATTGAGGACTTTGAAGGTCGCATGGAGGATTTTAGAGAATCGGATCAACTCTCCACCCAGACTGATCACGGCTCAGACGGTTCTGACCCGGTTAGTAAAGGTCTGACTCACAGCGGACATTCAGGGTTGTGCTGGTCTCTCTGGTCCTGACGTCCCACGGCAGACCTGGCAGCTCCAGCGTCGCCCTGCAGGTGATGTTCTCTCCCGAATCCTCCCTGAGGGGCAGGAACTGGATGGAGCTGGACCCAGACCCTCTGGTGCTGTTCAGAACCATGTTTCCTCGGACCCAGGTGAGGTTCAGGTCCCCGGTGGGGTACAGCTTGGGCACCCGGCAGGTGAGCGTCGCCTCCACGCGGTCCCTGAGGCGGTCCTGCCCGGCGATCTCAGGGTCCGAGGTAAACACTGGAACCAGAGGACAGAGATGGCGTCAACAACAGCAACCCGACCGGGCCCAACTCGCCTCGGGTCAGGAACTCACAGTAAACGCTGACGGAGGCTCGGCTCTCCGCCCGTCTATCTCCACACCTGGCCTTACACGTCAGCTGCCCTTCGTCTTCTATCTTAACAGGGTCAAAGGTCAGAATGGAGTGGGTTCTGTTGGCACTGATGGACGCCCCCAGGGGTCGGTCGTTGACGGTGGCCCAGGCAATGCTCGGTTTTGTGGGACAGTCGTGGACCTGGCAGACCATGCGCTGGTGGGAGCCGAGCTGGAGCAGAGGCTGCCTGGGCGACAGGCTGACCTGGAGGCCCTGAACGCACCACGATGACATCAGCAGCACGACTACGAGCCAAACAGCAAATCAGGACAGGTGAGGGTAGAACACTACATTTGGCACAAAATCATTCTGAAAACAGACACGCAACTAAAAACCAAGCATGTTTGAAAAGCAGAAGTGGAGCCTCCTGGACAACCCCCAAGAAATGCAGCAAGTGGTTTCTGGATGGTAAACAACAACAAAACTGTTTTCTTTTCCAGCAGCCATTGTACAGCGCATCCAGTAGTACAAACAGCTGACCAAACATGCTGGAGCTCTGCTTGGGTTACTAGGTAACGGGGCCAGATTCCACTGGGGTTGCTAGGTAATATGGCTAGATTCCACTGGGGTTGCTAGGTAACGGGGCTAGTTTCCACTGGGGTTGCTAGGTAACGGCATCGTCACTAAAAAAAAAATAAAAAAAATCGGGAGATGTTTGAAATGGCAAATGAATTTCCCAGACACCAAAAACATTAACGAAATAACATCTGGGTGTTTTATGAGCACTTTGGTTGTTTTTAGAAGCAGTTGAAGCACAAAAACATTAATTTTCCATAACAGGTCACCTTTAAAGCAGGGGTGTCCAAACTTTTTATCACTTTTGTCTAAAACGTGACAAACGTTGAGCCAAGAAAATACAAAAAAAAGTAGTCTGTTTTTATGTATATATATTTTTTGGTAGGAAGGGGATTTTAGTCATCATTTATCCAAAACTCCTTTCAAATTATTTGGGCTCGATTGAACAAATTTAATCTAATTTCTAAGAACGGAATTTGGGTCACTTCCTTTCAAAATGCTTTCCATTTTCAGCCGAGTTTAATAAATGAAGCAGACGCAACAAAATCGACTTTTCAGTAAAAGACTTTGGATTTACTTGGTTCTACTTATAACAAAATATGAAAACTTTGTATTGTACAAAACATAACATAATTTTTGTCTCACACAGATCTAACCAAAGAAACAAATTAAGCCCAAAGAACAAAAGTATGGTGGATGACTGATGGGGCCAACGGGGGCCGGCAGGGGGGCAGCAGGGGCCGACGGGGGGGGCAGCAGGGGCCGACGGGGGGGCAGCAGGGGCCGACGGGGGGGCAGCAGGGGCCTCTTTAACCTGACAGTTATAAGGATAATCTTGATGCCAAAGGTGACTTCAGCAGCCGTGTGTTCTGGCTGTGTTCCTTCTGTCCACATGAACGGAAACATGAGACAATCAGAGCGATTTTAGTCCAGGGAGAAAAGGTCGGAACAACAGATTTCCTAAAAGTTCAACTAAAGAAATGAAAGTAAAACGATAAAAATAGAAAGTATTCAGATGATTCTGATGCAGAAATCTGCAGGTGAGTAAAAACTGCAGCAGTTTGAGAAAAGACACTAAAATGTCTTATTTATTTGTGCAAAAAATATTTTGATAATTTTCATCTTTAATCCTGCAAAAAAACAAAAATAAAAAAATTCATTATAAATAAATGGATCAAATCTATAAAAACTTTTCTAGCCATCATTCCTTCTGGTTCTGGATGTTGAGCAGCTACAAGGAGATTTTTGCTCTGAAACTCTATTTTTGGACAGTTGTTATGATCTGTAACCATGGTAACAATGTTTTTTTGTTTGTTTGTTTTTGATTAGCATTTCAAAAGCTCAAATAATCCCTGAACTACAACCCCAAACCCCAGAGGAGCTGAAAAGCAGCCTGAACGGACGCAAAGAGAGAGAAGGAGGAAGTTCAAGAGAAGCTGCAACAGCAAAGGAGGCGGGTTAGCAGAGCTAGCTAACGACCGATGATGTCATCCAGGACATGTTACTGAGGATTATCGGATATTAGCTGTTAGCATGTCATGATGATTGCGAGACTGTCGTATAGCAACAATCTTCAGTCAGAGGCCTCTTTAGATTGGTTGGGAGACTGACTGCTACTGGAGAGCTTTCGTTCCCACAGAATCAACAGCAATGCTCACGATCAGAGTTACGACATTATTATGCCTTTGAGATACATAAGGCCCGTTTTAATTGAATTGATTTGGATATCCAGAAGAATAAAGCTTGAATCGAACCCAACAGGTGTGAACGCGCTGCTGGCTGTTGCTTTTGCAAAAACATTAATGATTCAAACTCCAAAACACAGAAACAAAAAAAACTGAACAAAACAAATGTAACAGAAAAACGCCGCAGTAGACGATCCAGTAGAACCGAGTCTGCTGGACTACCAGGTGTGAAAACTTTCTGTGCTCTGAGTGACATCATGCTTTATGATTTATTTTACACGTAAAGAGGCAGACAGCAATAAATCATGCCAGGCCTTCTAACACATCCAGGACTTTTACAGCTCTAGGGTTCATAACATTTCTACAGACCCCACACATCCTGGACACAAACTGTTTATACTTTAACCTTCAGAAATGGTTTCTGTCTCTGATGAACAAAACGAGCAGCCTAAACCCGGAACAGACGGATTCTCTACTAGGAAATAAATTAAACAACCCAACTTCCTTTTTTCTTTTTTTTATTAAAATATGGCTCATTTTATCCTTTATTTTTCTTCCTCTAAAGTTTATATATTTGTTTTTAATGTATGAACACAGTGAGGGATAAAAACCAAAGTGTAATTCCTCGCTTGTGCCAAAAACTTGTTCTGGTTCTGGAGACGTTTGGGGAAAAATTTCAAGACAAAAAAGGAGCAAAAAATGAACAATTTAATGTCTTTACCTACGGAAAAACATTTCTGCTGCAGGACGACGATAAAAAAAATTAGGACAAATTTTTATAATGACAGGGATTTTATTATTTTGATGATAAATACAAATTAATGATGTTTAAAATCCAAAAACTGTCATTACTGTCAGGATTGATAGTTTTACTATTTTCTCCACTGTTTGTTCAATAAAACCATCAAGAAATACCAATAAATTTAAAATTCAGTTACTGTGAGCATTTAGACACAAATCATTTCTTTAGTATCTTATAGAAGTCTGTGGCAAATAGAAACACACAGGATCATTTTGGTTTTGACAGTTTTTATTCTAAATATGAACTAATGATGTAAAACTGATTATTTGATTTAAAAACCTTTGATCCCCACAAGTAAGTTAAATCTCAAACAGACCCGTTTCAAACGGCTGAACACTGAAAACAAACAAAATCAAACCGGCTCCGGGCTGAAAAACGCAAATTTGACGCTCAGAAATGAGACGAATAACTAGAAGAAAACAGTTATTAAATATAAAGAGACAAACCCATAAAAAACAGCCCTGAGTTAGATTGATTTAACAGAAATCAGTGATTATCTTCAACATTTTGATGAATTAATCAGCTGATTGTGAACCTATCAGCTGATCGGCTGATGATCAAAGCCTCAGATAAACTGATATTTCCATTAATCTAATCATTTGGAGCCATTTTTATGTTAAACAGAGATTCTGCCGCTTTGCTTTTATTATTCAAATGAAATCAGAGACGCTGAGACGCTTCAATGAAAGGAAACAAAAAAACAGTTTTCTGACCATAAACAGGACGCAGAATCTCACCTGAGAGGAGCTGAAGGCAGCCGTCCATCCTGCTGGACGGATGGATGAACGGATGGATGGACGGTTGGATGGACGGATGGATGCAGCAGCAGGAGCAGCAGCAGGAGCAGCAGCGTCTCTCTCCTTTGTGCTCCGTCTCTGAGTCTGAAGCAGAAAATGAGCTCGACACATGAACCCCCACAGTCCTGATGAAACAGAAACGCCCCCCTCTGATCGGCCGCCTTTATATGCAGGAGACGGCGCCCTCTGCTGGACAGAAGGAGAACATGTTTTCATGCAGGAGGCCACGGCGCCCTCTGCTGGTCAGAAGGAGAACAGGTTTCACTTTCATAATGAGAAGGCTTTTCTGTCTGGATCTGAATGTTTATGTTCCTGAACGTAGCTTCAGTTTCACTATTTAATCTGTTTCTCATCTAAATAACAAAATAATTTAATCTCATTTCCTCTGATAAATTAACTTTAAATGTTTTATAGTTTGGATGGAAACTTTCCATCTGTCTAAATACCAAACCAGTTAGTTTATAAAAAGAATAGATTAACTCTGATAAAACAGTTTCTCATCCAAACAATAAAACATTTAAAGTTAGTTTATCAGAGGACATGAGATTAAATGAGACTAAACTAAATGATTCAAAAAGAGACAATTCAATGAATTAATGAGTCATTAAATAAATATGAAATATGGTGTTTTAATTACTTGTATTCTCTGGTGTAGATTATTAAAATAAAATTAAAATATAATAAAATGTATTAAAATAAACTAATTTATCAGTAATTAAACTCTTAATTAATAAAGTAAATAATTAAACATCATTTTATTCAAATAAAAACAGGAATAATATCAACTTTATTAGCTACATTTTGGCAAATATAATTATTGGATCATTTTGGAACCAGGAATAGATTTTATTTATTTCTTGAAGTTTTATTTAAAATACATGTTAACATTTCCAACCAGTTCAAAATAAAATAAAATTTCACTTTTAGAATGATTTATTTCCACTTAATCGTAGCCATTAATAAAAATCAGTTTTTGTTTTAGAAGTTCAGGTGTAAAAGTTTTATTCTTAAAAATAAAACGTCTTTCAGATGATTAACTGATAACAGACTGAGTGAAGATTATTGATCAGCGTCTTGTGATCAGACTCGACTCAAAGTTCAGAGGTGAAAAGAGTTTAAAATTAAACTAAACGAGCACTGTAAAATGTTACTGTAGTAAATTTTACTTTAAAAGTTACTTTGTGCAGATGTAAGAATTAAATAAGAATCCAAAACAAAAGACGTTAGCATACATCATGAAATATTATTTTTTAAATATTTTCTTTATTTATATTTATATATTTATTTATATTTTTAGTCATTACCAAATATGACTTCAAACGTGAATATAATGCTTCACTGAAAATAAAAGCAAGTAAAAGTTTTGCAAACAAACTTCTGAGTTTTTGTACTACATTACAGTAACTAGTTACTTTCCATCCATCCATCTTCTTCACACCCTTGGTGGGTCAGGAGGAGCTGCTGCCTCTCCAGCTAACATTCCAGGTGAGAAGCAGGGTCACCTGGACAGGTCACCAGTCTGTCACAGGGCAACACAGAGACAGACAACCATGCACACACACACACACACACACACACACCTAGGGGGCAATTTAGGAGGAAACTGGAGTACCCATGCAGAAAGACTGGGGCTGGGAATTGAACCCAGAACCTTCTTGCTGCAAGGAAACGGCTCTACCAACTGCGCCACTGTCCAGCCCAGTTACTTTCCACTGAGGTTTTATTCTTTTCCTGCACAAACTCCATTTCCCAGAATCCTCAGTTCATTTCTCATCAGATTTATAGAAAAACAATGAATTTAGTGCAGATGGATCCAACCAGAGCAAAACGATTTAAATTCACACCAACCAGACTGGAGAAACAAACTGAATAATAATTATTCTACTTCCTGTTTTAATTCATAAAGAAACTGTGTTCGACTCAAACATGAATATATTTATTTCCTGCAGAAGCTTCGACTCAAATAAAGAGAAAAATAATGATTGTGTTTCCTGTTTTTATTTGTGCAGAAACTCTTGGTTCAGTTGAGAGAAAACATTATTTTCTGACTTCCCTTTAAAGTCTCAGTGACATAAATACAGATGAAAAAACATTCATGGTTAAAACAGCAGCCACACAACTTCCTGTTGGGGACCGCCACAATAAAAGTCTCTTCTTCATGATAACGTGTAGAAGGCACTCTGGGCCTGTTTGAAACTGCGGCTCCGGTCCGAATTCTCCCAGCTGGAGGTGTGATACGGGTCGGAACCGAGCCTTTGGACCCGATTACTGGAAGAATCCAGAACTTCTTCAGCCGAGGGACAAAAATCAGACGGGCTCGGACGGATCCGGCTTACAAAAAAACACATGTAACAATTTTTAAGACGAGTCGATTAGTAAACATTAAAATATAACATGATGTGATCTGCTGAGCGCCCCCTGCAGGCAGCTGCTGGTTTGTGCTGGTAAAACTGTTCAGTCCGACCGTAAAAACGACACTCGAACTACACTTCTGCTCATGTCTCCACGGCAACTACAACTACATTTTAGCCTAGTTAAAGTTTTCTTGCTCATTTCATTATTTTCCAGGCATGTTGGAAGCATCAAACTGAAACAGATAAAACTTTTTTCCTTCTTTGTTGCTGGTGTCGTAAATCTGAACCTGAGAAAGAGAACCGTCTATTTTCAGTCCGTTAAAGATAAAAGTTTGTTTTTTAAAGCTTCTCTAAGGCGTTTCAGACCAAGTCCCGTCTTCACCAAAACTGGACGTAAATACTGTAACCATGGCGACGGGGTGAGCCGCCGATCAGCTGACCGTCCCCGTTTATCAAAACGAAACAAAAAACCTTCAAAAGCACTTTGAAGCCCGAGTTGTTCTGTCAGGAACATAAAACGCTGTGGAGCCGATCGGGTCACATTTACACACAGCTTCGCTCACATACAGTCTGAGTCCAGAGTCCAGCTCTCGCCGGTTTATTCGGGTTCCCGATTCAAAGCTGGAGCTGTCAGAGGAGGAGGTGGTTCTGGACCCTCAGGTCGGGCCGCGGGTTCTAGTACTGGATGTATTCCGACTGAAGAGACTGGAGGAGGAAACACAGGAACGTTTTGAGTCGTCAAACGGGAAACTTTCAGTTTGGTTTAATGAAAATCACTCAGCCTGTTTGACTTCAGAACCGGGCCAACCAAGCCTGGTTCTGATCCAGTTTACCCCAGTTAAAGCTGCAGTGTGAAACCTCAATAAATATATACATTTCACATATTTGAAGATGGTGTCTCACACCGATATAGTTTAAAATGAAACAGATAATCTGTGAAAAATCTGTGCTCACTAGAAACAACCAATCAGAGCCAGGAGGCGGGGCTTAGCGCTGCCAATCACCCTCGTGTGGTTCTTTCTCTCTGCTACGCTGCAGCTAGCATAGCCTGTTGTGAATGCTAATGCTGCATAGCAACCGATGACGGAGGATAAACAGTGTTCCTGTAACTAAGTTTTTTAGCAGCGCGTTTAGGATGATTGGCAGCGCTTTATAAAAGTTAAACTGCAGCTTTAAGGTGAGTTAAACTGATAAGAATATATATTACAACAAAAAAGACAATCCTCTGCAAAAAGTTACAAACTGCAGCTTTAAAGTTAAAAAGGAGTCTTTCCTGTCCACTGTCGCCACATGTTTGCTCAGCAATTAATTTAGTAATCGATTATTGTGATGAATTATCAATTTATTATAAAAAAAATTAAATTCACCCCTGAAAATTATTTTAGACAATTTTAGAAACAGAAAGATGAAAATAAAATAATTAAACTCCTTTTTAAATGAGACAATAAACATTTTATTAACCAACATGCAATAACAGCCTTCGCTTCTCAGTGAAGGATCAATGCAGTGTGAGCGGATGTATCGGCTAACCGATTAATAATTAGACGGATTCTTTCTTTAATTACAAAATCAGGGACCAAAACGTGGACTGGATGTTAAACACGAGTTCAGTAGAAAAACAGAAGCATTCCTGAATAATCTTCTGTTTTAAGGATGAAAGTCAGAGACGGCATTCCTGAGGTTTCTGTTCCCTGAACGGAAAAAGGGGAATTCCTCGTTCTCCTCCAGCCGGCTTCTGTAAACCTAATTACAGCAACAATCGCAGCAGGTTTGTTGCGTTTTACTTTTGGTTTTGACTCCTGGAGTTCCTGGGAGGGATTCGCACGGCTGCATGTAAAGATAAGAAGGGCTGGGGTCGGCCGAGATCTGATCAGGACCAAGAGTTTTTCCTTCCACTCATCTGCCGCCTTCCCCGTTCCTGGAACGATTCCCAGACTGAGGCCTGCTGGTGATTCTTGTTTTTATGTTCTGAAAACTTCTTACAGATGAAACCAGAAGTTTACAGAATAAAAAAAACTTGGAGATTTGTCTGTCTCTGTCTGAACCAAAATCAGATAAAACTCATTTTATTTCAGGTCAGATAAAAGCAGCAAAATTATCTCTATTTGCTAAATGTCAGAAAAATAGTGAGAACATTTTTAGAGATTTTTTTGAAACTTTCTTTGAATTCAAAAGATAATTTTCATCTGATGAGCATCAATTAGACATAACCAAGTTTATTTATAGGGAACATTTCAGTAACAGGCAGCTCAAAGTGCTTTTAAAACACAAAAACAAAGTAATAAAAACTCCATAAACGTTATAATTTGATATTTTTTCATGTTTCTTCCATTCGGTTACAGCAGGCAGTGAGGTGCGTTCAAGGTGTCTCTGTTAATTTGAGTTTCCATGGAAACGTGATGGACAGGCATTTTTATGTTTGTAAATTTAATAATCGCTGAGCTTATTTTGGTTATAATGTGACATGATGTCTAAATGATCTGAAGTTCACTGAATGTTATCAGTGTAAAAAATGTAATTTTTATTTTAACCAATCAGAAGTTTTCAAAGCGATGACATCACCATGATGTCTGTCTTTTTTTAAACTTCTGGTTTCATTGTTTGATGCTTTCTCAGATATTTTATCTTTTTACGTTCTTACATTTTGTGCCTCATTGCTCAGCCTCAGACTTTGTGGCAGCGATTCCTCGTCTCAGCAGCAGCTCTGGCAGTTAGTGAAGCTAAAGTTTCCCGATGCAGAGAAAACCCTCGGCTCCCTGATCAACACGCTTACAGAAGAGCTGGAAGGATTTCAGAGACCAAACATCACAGGAAACAGAAACACGGAGACATTCAGCAGACGAGTCACAGCGGCGAGGCGTTCCCTCCGCCTGCAGCTGCATGAGGACCAGATGCACCGATCGCGGCCCGTACGGCCGGAACCGATTTCCATAGGGCCGGAACCGATTTCCGTACGGCCGGTACCGATTTCCGTACGGCCGAAACCGATTTCCATAGGGCCAGAACCGATTTCCGTACGGCCGGAACCGATTTCCATAGGGCCGGAACCGATTTCCGTACGGCCGGTACCGATTTCCGTACGGCCGGTACCGATTTCCGTAGGGCTGGAACCGATTTCCGTACGGCCGGAACCGATTTCCGTACGGCCGGAACCGATTTCCGTACGGCCGGAACCGATTTCTGTACGGCCGGAACCGATATCGGGTTTCCAACCTGCCCATTCTGACGAGTATAAAACTCAAACAGCTTCAGGTTCTTTGGTAGAAACGATAGTTTCACATAAAGGTGGACAGAAAATATTGATAAGTATAAAAATACGATTAAAAAAATGTTTGCAACTCATTCCCAGCCTTTAAATTTTATGGTTTTCATCGTATTTTCAGATCTGTTGATATTTGTTATGCAGCTCTCACACTCAGTTTTTGCTGTTTTCACACATAAATAATTTTATATTTATTGTTTTTACATTAAGTCTGAATTCTTATGATCTGAAACTTGATAAATTCCCATCACTAGTTTCTGGTCAGGCTGCAAAATATTCGATAATGTTGATTTAAAAATTAACATTTCATTGTTTACAATTAAAGCAACAAAGTTTACATTTTTTACCAGATTAATATTTTACGCTGCATTCTGTGCCTGAATGATGGAGTTTATTCATAATTGCGTATAAATAGGAGATTTTTCTTCTATTTTTTTTCACAGGATTTAAAACAGGAGAAGCTAAAAATGCAGCTTCAGTTCAGGGTAGAAAATATTTACAATGAATATTTTTCATCTTAAAATGATAAATATTTATATCTCTTAAACAGTTTTTGGTTTAATTACAGCTTTAAGTGAGTTTCTCTTTCAGAGTGTTTTATAATCTGCATTCTCCAGTTAAATTACTTAATTATGACGACAATTATCCAATTTATGCATCAAAGCATCTTTTTTAAAGTTTGACCTGACTTTTATTGATTCTGAACCTGATTGGTGCATCTCGGGTCGCTGCAGCGTGGGAACGCATCGTCAGAACGGACCAATCACACGGACAGAAGAGTTGGGAAGCTTCAGCAGAAACAACCAATCAGAGCAAAGGGGCGGGGCTAAGCTGCTGCTGTGTCAGAGGACTTACAGGTATGGAGCGGCTCAGGTAACGTCCTGAGGGGCCCTTCATGGCGCTGTAGGGCCCATGGCCCCTGAAGGCACTGACGTCCTGATGCTGCGGCCTCATATAACCCTTGACCGCAGGGGGCGCCGCGGAGCCGCCGTACAAGGTACTGTTGTTGTTGACCTCGTGCTGCGCGCCGCGAAGCCCGCCACTGTAGCCGGGCGAAGGGGCCGAGGGGGCGGGGCTTACAGAGATAGAGGAGGAAGAGGAGGGAGGAAGAGAGGAGAAGGGAGTCTTCTCATCCTCCTCGGCGTCGGCGGCGTAGAGATCTCCGAGGGAGCTGGCCAGGCGCGAGCCGAAAGCTGAGCTGAGGTCAGCAGATACAAAACATCAACAGGCAGGTCATGTGACACAAACACACCTGGACAGGAGACAACGAGGGGTGCTGCTCATGACCTCTGACCCCATGAGAATCTGTCAGTTCGGTAAACCGACGTTCCTACGGCTGTTCCAGTCACCACCAGCAGGTGGTGCTGCTGCTTCACTTACTGGAGTTTAACCTGAAATTCTACCAAATATTTTTACTTAAACCAAACTGAAGCCAACGCCGGTCGACTAGGAAAAGGTTTGGTGTTAAAAAATATCCAGACACTCATTCAAAAATTCAGTTTTTGTTTCAACAGATTCCCTGCTTCTGGTTGTTTATGGTACTCCTTTCAAAAATCGATTCAAAAATCTAGCAACTTAAAAAAATTGACGAGCAACAAATTTAGCAACATTTTTAAAAAGCAACATGTAAGAAATCTGGAGACGATAAAAACTGATGAGCAAAAACAACTGAGAGACTTTTTTTAAAAAAGTCACACTTAAATCCAGCGAGTTTTTTTTGTTGTTTTTTTTTAAATTGACGAGCGAATTTAAAAAAGCGATTATGGAAAACTCTGTAAACGCTTAAAGTTGTTCCCTCAGAGTGTCTCAGGGGGAAAGTTTCATTCCCAACCCGGCTGACAGTCATGAACGCACCGCTGCAACCAGGAGGAAAATTCAACTGCAGTAGCCACTGACTCACCAACGGAGGGCAGCACTGAGACCGTTTGGGTCAAATACTGCAGAACAAATTTACATGAAAACAGAACCATCACTTTATAGTTCATCTGCAATAAAACACTGACTTGGGGTTTAGCTGCTGTTTAAATTTCCAACCATTTAAATGACTTCCTGTTCACAGAGATCAGCAGGAAGAGAAGAAGAAGACGCCTGATGAAGAGCAGCAGGATGTAATAAACAGGGTGAGATGGAAGGAGTGACATAAAGAGGAGGAGGATGAGGAAGAGGAGCGGAGGAGTAAAGCATGATGAAGAGCAGCAGGAGGTTCTGACCTTCGGATGTTTGACATCGGCGATAGCGAGTTCCTCCCGATCCTCTTGGCAGCAGGAGAAGTAGAGGATGCTGGGAGTTTGGAGGGCTTGAGGATCGAGGCGGGACTTTGACTGCTCCCTTTTGATAACCTGAAAGCAAATAAAGATAAGATGATGATCAATACTTGTATGTATTATTGATTCCAGCAACCAGACCGGTCGGGTGGCGGTCGTACCGGAGCGGCGGTGAGCTGGGCCGATGGTGGCTCTTAGACTCCTCAAATCTGCAACCAAACAGAACCGTCAGTTTACAAAACCACCGATAATTATTACTGCACGGATCCGCGCCCGTTAGCCGCCAGCGCTAGCGACGCGCTGCTGCAGGCGCCATGTCTACGCATCGAGTAACTTCCATAAAACCAGGCTGCTCTGATGCAGGATGACACTAATCCGTCACAAAATGTTCATATCGCCTTTATTTCTATAAAATATTATTTAAATTAAAATGACTGATGTTTTGATGCATAAAATGTGTTTATAAATCTGTAAACAGTTTGGTTTCTGTCCAGATGCACGAGAGGACTAAAGGGATTTATCTTTCATATTGGTCAATAATTTTACTTCGGCTCTTACACTTTATGAAATATTTTATTGTGTTTGATAATTGTTATGAATATAAACGAGGCCAGAGACCAGTTCCTGTCTCTGGCGGCTGCAGAGCTCAGGCTGCTGTAGACCCACCAGGTCTCATGTTGTTTTATTAAAAAAACTTTTCCAACACAAAGAACGGAGCATTCACTTCGTTTCTGTTTTCAGGTTTGATGTTCATTTTACGATTATTGATAAGTTGATCGTCTGAACGCGAGCGGAGGTTGATTAGCTAATGTAAACACCTGCTCTGTGCAGGTGTGTGTGTGTGTGTGTCGCCGTGTTAGTGCCAACTGAAGTGAAACACACCAAACTGCAGCACATCATCATGTTAAGGTTGTCATAGTCAAGCTAGCATAACTGAGCTACGCTCATCTTTCTCCATCGTTTTAAAATTGAACTTTTTCCTGACTTGTGTAATGTGGACCTGGCTGGTCGTAATGTGATGATGTGATTGTGTCATCTTAATGTGCACCATGAGCAGCGCGACGTCCAATCCAGTGACAGGTCGATGCAGAAAGGATTTCATCTAAAAGCAGCTTAACGAACCCCGGCCTGGGGTCAAAGTTCATTCCTGTACCTCACAGCTCCTCCGCTCACAGATGGGCGAGGGTGGCGGCGGCTCTTCAGGGCTCGGAGTTTGTCGCCCTGCGTAAGACCCGAACCGTCTGTAATGTCACCCTGCAGGAGAAAACAAGCGCTCCTGTGAGGCGACGGGTGAAACGGGAAACGGGTGGAGAACACAAAATAATAAAAATGTTTTTACCAGAGCAGGACTGGAGTTCTGTTTATTGATTCTGCTGACCAACAAAGATCTGGACATTTCTGTAGATAAGCTGCAATATTCACAGTTTCTGCTGGAAATGCACCAATCCAATACCAATATCTGTATCGATCCCGAAACTGAAAACAATTCTAAGTCGGGCCTGATCGGATCTACCCAATCTCTTTCACATCACACGTCCTCATTTATTTTACATTTCATTTAAAATTCCTAACTGAACCATTTGAAGGTTTGTTGCAGTTTATTTTTAAAGAAAATCAACCTGCTGTCTGATTGGCTTTGGCTGATCTGCTCCTAATTTCACTGACTGAGAAATTAAAGTTGTTTCTACATGTTTGATCAGCTGCTGAAGCTGCTGATGGGTTTAACTGAGCTGTACTGGTGCAGAGTTATCAGATACATTTGTAATTCTATTAATTTATACATAAAATAGAAACGATTTCAGTTAATTCAGCTGGTTTTCTGTACTTGATCGGCCGATACCAAACCTCAGATATCGGAAGTGTGGAAAGTTGATCGGTGCATCGATGGTTTCTGAGCATTTCTGACAAAATATTCTGCAGAAATCTTTTTGGAGGATTTTGGCTCACCTGCATCCTGCCTGATTAAAATCAGAATCGGATCTGCTATGAAAACAAAGTGATTCTAAAGCCGTACGGCCCGGCCCGACCCGGCCCGGCCCGCTCCAGCGCCGAGCGTTTTAGCCCAGAGTGAACGTAGCATCTGCTGGGTTAGCAGCAGCAGTTAGCTGGTGTGGAAGACGAACGTCGTCCAGACAAACGGCCATAAATATCCACAATGGATGCAAGAAGGAAAAAAGCTGGCTAGTTAGCTGGTGTATGCTAGCAGCTACTTACCAGTAGCCTCAACTGCCTCGAGTCACAAAGTTCAATGAGGATGTCTGTGGGCGACTGAAACTTTTGCCTGACAGAAAAGTCCTGCGAGGAAAAGAACCTAGATAGAGTATAAGAGATGAAATGGTCCTGCTACGACAAAGATTAAAGGATCTAAGGCCAACTTTTATGTTTTACAGGAAATTTAAGGCATTTCAAGGCGTTTATTGAGAAACCTGAACTTAAGACTTTTTAAGGATGCCCGGACACTCTGGATGTAAGGTGCAACACAACGAGTCGACTTTTACTTAAAAACTGCCTTATTATTTAAAATTATTTTAAAAATCTTTAACAGTTTATCAAGCTTGGCTAAATTTTCAGTTTCTATTGTTATTTTTTTCCAAAGGACCCCTGAAGAAATTTACTCTTTAAAAACAGTTTTGGCCTAATCACTGCTGTCAATATGAACCTTTTTTGAGTCTGTATACTCCAGTTAGCAATTAATCGATTACTCAACTAGCTGACGATTATTTCAATAAATCGATTAATCACGTTTCATCTGATTAATCGTTTCAGGCCCAACCTGGCGGGTCTGGAGCGATGAACCAAAACAGGTTTAGGTTTTCCGTCGATGGAACGGTTTGTGTGTCTAACCTCCTGCAGACGTTCGGCGCTCGCCGATCGGAGGAAGTTGGCGTTGTGGGCGGAGCTTAGCGACAGCTCGTCCAGGCCGCTGATGAGATGCGCCGTCTTGTCCTCTATTCTTCCCTTCAGAGTGTGCTGGCTTTGCAGCCACAGAGACGCCTGCTTGCTGTGGACACAGATCACACCTTCACTCAGGATGAGGTTTAAGAGACGACCTTACGACCTCCAGAAGACATTTTAAGGCTGTAAAATGCCAGAGGACCTCATGGACATGTCGTCCTTCCATTCATTTTCTCCAGGCTAAACATTTAGCTAACAGCTCATTGTTGGAGCTAAAATGTAAATAAATGTTTTGGTTTAAGATGGAAGTATATTTACTTAATAAGTTCTGATGTAGCGAACGCTCCGATCCGCTGGTGAAACTGAGCTTAACCTGATTTATCAGATAAATTTCTACATTTATGTCTGTTTTAAGTAAATTCAGCTGCTTTCTTCTGTGATATTAAACCTCAGATATCAGGATCAGTAGTGAAAAAGTGGATCGGTGCATCGCTAGTTTCAAGCCGAACAGACTGACATCTGATTTCTACTGCACACCTGCAACTGGTGCAGAAACCAGGTCAAAGGTCACAGTGATCAGCCGGACAGGACAGAGCGAACGATCTGATTTCTGTATCGGCCGTTTCCACCGTTCGGAGTTCGCCGACACATTCTTCCTTTCTTAATGCTGCTCCTGCCAACATTTGAGTGGAAATGTTGCAGCAACCATCTTCCTGCAGGACTTCCTGTCTCTGTTCAGGGTCTTCATATCTGGAGGAATTTCTGTTCCGGAACATAAACCGGACCAGATTCTGATGCTTGTTGATGGAGGTTCTGGCTTCCCATAGCGAGGCAGAGATGTTATGTTAGCGACGCCAGCGGCTGCAATCAGGAGGTGAAGGTGCTGCAGATCAGCGTTCAGCTCTGTTTGTTTTCCTGATCTCACTTCTGCTCCTTACTTTCAGTTTCATCGCCTTCATGTGAGAAACGCTGCGACTCGTCAGCCAGGATGATGAACTTCATCATTATTAACGAGCTTTTAACGAGGAAGAGTCCGTCTTCCCTCTTCATCAGATTCTGCTCCAGTTCTCAGTCTGTGCCCTACATTCTGATCCAACTGAAACCAGTTAACACGTTTGTTTTTGGATCTAACTGGGTTCATGTGCAATCTGGAGATCAGACAAAAATCACTTTATTCACTGCAAAACCATAAAATCTTAAGAATTTCTGTCTGGTTTCTAGTGCAAATATTTTAAAATACTTGAAATTAAACCAAAGTAACTTACAAGTAACTTTTCAGCAACAAATAAGAGCGTCTTTAAATATGGATGAAAAGTAGAAGGCAGATCACCGACGAGGCATTTTACCGTCATGTCATCAACGAAATCAGCTGAACTGGAGCAGCTGCTGAAAAGTTACATGTGAGGTCCAGTTCGCCGTCCGAACTAATTCGGTTCAGACGGCGAACCGGACCGATTCGGTTCGGACGACGAACCGGACCGGACCTCACTGAGATGAACGATAATGTTTTTGTTTTGGGATCATTTTCAGGTCATATATTAAACCAGGAAGACATTTTAAATATCCAAGATAAATAAACAAATCAAGAAAAACAACAAATAAAAGGAATCATAATGTTTCTGTAAACAAAAATGTCCTTCAAAATAAGAGCTGGCTGAGACCGAAACACCGACTGCAGACTTTTATCACCCAGATTTTGGCAGGAAGAGAGAAACGATAAAACTTGAGCTCATTTTAATTTATCATGTGATTAATTGATTTATTCCTCAATAATAAATATGATCATATTGATGATCATATCGATGATCATATTGATGATCATATCGATGATCATATTGAGGCTAAATCTGCACGATTCTCATTCTTTTGTGCATTTTGTCTCCTGGAAGCTGAAACTGAACAGGAACAAACCAGCAGAGACTCACTCTTCCAGGAAGTTCTGCTGCGGCCCGATGACAGAACCGGGCCTGCAGATCCGGATCCAGGCGATGGCCTCGGCGGCGGTGAAGCGGTAGTGTTTCATCAGGTAGCAGCCAATCAGAGTGCCCGTTCTGCCCAGACCGGCTGGCGGAGACAAACAGAAACAGCAGCAACAAACATGAGCCGTTTGGATCAGAACCGAGCTGCAGATCATCACCCAAAAGCAAAACACTGCTTCATCACACCGTCATGTCTGTGACCCGTTTCAGAACAAACCCGGTTTAATGTCAAACAGAACCAGAGCCAAAAACTAAAAGAGGTTTTTAAATTCATGGAGCTCCTCAGTCCATCCTGGACCTTCAGCTTCTGTTTTAAACATCACATTAACTGAGGTCACATCTGTTTGGGTTTCATTTCTCTTCCAGATCACATGAACTGTGTGGCAGCAGGAAGTAGGCCACGACAGGCTGCTGCAGGTTTCACAACTCAGATTTAAACCTTTTATAAACCTTTGTCAGACCATTATGAATTTATTTAAGGCTCATCTCCATAGAAATGTATAAACTTCATCCGGCCAAGTGGTGATAAATTCACACTGTAATAGACACAGAAAGGCTAGTTAGCCAGCTAGCAACGTATGCTAGCAGCTCGTTAGCGGTAGCCTCAACCGCCTCTCAGACGTCTGAGGGCGACTCAAACTTGTAAAAAACGTGTCACCCTGTAAAAGATCTCAAAAAGCTTCAAACCCCGATCGATCAAGAAACGACGTCACTGACATGTTTGGAAAGGATCCAGAGTCATTTCTGAGAATCATCCAGATCTGAAGCAAACGGAGCAGAAAAGGAGAAAACAGACACCAAACTCACTCAACAACAATATTATCGTTTATCGCAATAACTTCTGGGACAATCCAGCAAAGCTTGTTAGGGTGACGGGCCTGAGTGTTTGGAAGCCCAGCAGTTAACAACAATTAGCTTATTTTAGCCAAACTCGCCTGAAACAACCAGGGAGCTGACCTGGATCACCAAGAACTGTTTCCACAGGGAAAACATCCATTATTCATCCATCTGGTAAAAACAACAGGAAGGTCAGCTGCCTGAACGGCCTAGTCCAAGGACAACTGGATGCCGAATAGCTGCGGTGGGAACTGATTCCTGGTCTCCAGCTGAGTCCTGGCAGTGGTGACAAGTTGTTATTGAAGGAAGAGGGGATGCGTAATCTTTAGAGTAATCTTCATTCATGTTGACTTTTCAAAACTGGAAACGTGAGCTCAGCATTTAAAACGTCCAGAAGAAACAAACTGTGAGCAAACGCACAGAATATGACTAAAAATATTTACATGAATGATTGTTTCGACCCAAACCGAAAATTACACATTAAAAGGTCACCAATGGCACCATGAAGGTTATTAATGCAGCTAAAATGGTCACTAATCAGGAAGCTAAGGCCATTAATGGGGTCAACATTGTTATTAATGCGACCAAAAAGGTCACCAACGGGGCCCATAAGGTCACCAACGGGGCCCATAAAGTTATTACTGGGCCAAAACGTTAGCAAGCGCTAGCTAAAAGAAACCATGTGCCATTTATTTCTACTTCCTGCCTCAGTATCCATGCTGAACGACCCAAAACCTTTCATGTCGTATTACTTCACTCGTTCTTTCTGTTCATCCTCACTCAGCTCAGCTAAAATCATTTTTTCCTCTGTCCTCATCCGACAAGCCTTCCCAGGCGCAGCCCGCCCCCTGCTGGCTGCTCTGGGAACTACCGCTCCCAGTGAGGGGCCTACCTTTGCAGTGGACGGCCACGGCTCCTTGCGCGTTCTCACAGACGTACAGGAAGCGGCGTAAGATGGTGTCGTTGGGCGTGCTGCCGTCGATGAAGAAGAGGTCGTAGTGGTCGAAGCCGGCGTTGGTGAAGCGCTTTCCGTCGTAGATCTTCTTGTTCAGGCGGATGATGGTGGTCACTCCGTGCTTCCTGAAGTAGGGGAAGTAAGCCTCGGGCGCGTGCAGAGGGTAACCTGCAGGGGCAGAGCGTCGCTCTAACATATCGTCTCTCATTACGACTTTCTGAAATCATCTGGGAAACTTCAGCTGGGAGGAGCAGCAGTGGAAACTTTACTTTCCTCACTAATCTGGCGTCTCTGGAAGCTTTGGAATCTGAACCAGATCTGCTGCTTACGTTTCAGACAAACTCAGGAATTTACTTGTGCAACACAAGAGCGAGGTTAACCTGATTCAACAGAGGGAGGGAACATAAACACCGCCGGGCATCCTGGGAAAATCTAGACTGTTTAAACTAGGAAAGGTTTTTATAAATAAAACAGCTGCTGCAGGACGGAGTGAAACCAGACAATCTGCATGACAAAAGCAGTTTGTAACCGTCAGTGAAATAATACCGAGTGGAATAAAATGCTTTCTTGTGTTTTCCATGAAATACGAGAAGAAAACAGCTTAAATTTGTTCACGCACCGTTTTCTATCCTGGATTTGGGATGCGGTCCGCTGAAGGCCAGAAACTTTCCCGGGACGATCCAGTTCAGGTCTCCGTTCTCGACGCGCTGCAGACAGAGACGAGGCGACAACACAGACAGTTTACACGACTTCAGGCAGGGAAACAATAAAACTGGAGTCTTTAACTCTGATTATTTAATTCAGGCTTGTTTTAATTTAGTCCTGCTAAGGTGAAACTACTCCGGTTCTCCAGAAGAGGGCACCGCAGTCCAGGTTTCCAACTTTATCTCATCCTGATGCAGAAAAGGAAAAACTGAAAACATCTTCAACACTCAGAGATGGTAAAACATCTGAGCACCTGATCAAGTTATCANTTGGGATCATTTTCAGGTCATATATTAAACCAGGAAGACATTTTAAATATCCAAGATAAATAAACAAATCAAGAAAAACAACAAATAAAAGGAATCATAATGTTTCTGTAAACAAAAATGTCCTTCAAAATAAGAGCTGGCTGAGACCGAAACACCGACTGCAGACTTTTATCACCCAGATTTTGGCAGGAAGAGAGAAACGATAAAACTTGAGCTCATTTTAATTTATCATGTGATTAATTGATTTATTCCTCAATAATAAATATGATCATATTGATGATCATATCGATGATCATATTGATGATCATATCGATGATCATATTGAGGCTAAATCTGCACGATTCTCATTCTTTTGTGCATTTTGTCTCCTGGAAGCTGAAACTGAACAGGAACAAACCAGCAGAGACTCACTCTTCCAGGAAGTTCTGCTGCGGCCCGATGACAGAACCGGGCCTGCAGATCCGGATCCAGGCGATGGCCTCGGCGGCGGTGAAGCGGTAGTGTTTCATCAGGTAGCAGCCAATCAGAGTGCCCGTTCTGCCCAGACCGGCTGGCGGAGACAAACAGAAACAGCAGCAACAAACATGAGCCGTTTGGATCAGAACCGAGCTGCAGATCATCACCCAAAAGCAAAACACTGCTTCATCACACCGTCATGTCTGTGACCCGTTTCAGAACAAACCCGGTTTAATGTCAAACAGAACCAGAGCCAAAAACTAAAAGAGGTTTTTAAATTCATGGAGCTCCTCAGTCCATCCTGGACCTTCAGCTTCTGTTTTAAACATCACATTAACTGAGGTCACATCTGTTTGGGTTTCATTTCTCTTCCAGATCACATGAACTGTGTGGCAGCAGGAAGTAGGCCACGACAGGCTGCTGCAGGTTTCACAAATCAGATTTAAACCTTTTATAAACCTTTGTCAGACCATTATGAATTTATTTAAGGCTCATCTCCATAGAAATGTATAAACTTCATCCGGCCAAGTGGTGATAAATTCACACTGTAATAGACACAGAAAGGCTAGTTAGCCAGCTAGCAACGTATGCTAGCAGCTCGTTAGCGGTAGCCTCAACCGCCTCTCAGACGTCTGAGGGCGACTCAAACTTGTAAAAAACGTGTCACCCTGTAAAAGATCTCAAAAAGCTTCAAACCCCGATCGATCAAGAAACGACGTCACTGACATGTTTGGAAAGGATCCAGAGTCATTTCTGAGAATCATCCAGATCTGAAGCAAACGGAGCAGAAAAGGAGAAAACAGACACCAAACTCACTCAACAACAATATTATCGTTTATCGCAATAACTTCTGGGACAATCCAGCAAAGCTTGTTAGGGTGACGGGCCTGAGTGTTTGGAAGCCCAGCAGTTAACAACAATTAGCTTATTTTAGCCAAACTCGCCTGAAACAACCAGGGAGCTGACCTGGATCACCAAGAACTGTTTCCACAGGGAAAACATCCATTATTCATCCATCTGGTAAAAACAACAGGAAGGTCAGCTGCCTGAACGGCCTAGTCCAAGGACAACTGGATGCCGAATAGCTGCGGTGGGAACTGATTCCTGGTCTCCAGCTGAGTCCTGGCAGTGGTGACAAGTTGTTATTGAAGGAAGAGGGGATGCGTAATCTTTAGAGTAATCTTCATTCATGTTGACTTTTCAAAACTGGAAACGTGAGCTCAGCATTTAAAACGTCCAGAAGAAACAAACTGTGAGCAAACGCACAGAATATGACTAAAAATATTTACATGAATGATTGTTTCGACCCAAACCGAAAATTACACATTAAAAGGTCACCAATGGCACCATGAAGGTTATTAATGCAGCTAAAATGGTCACTAATCAGGAAGCTAAGGCCATTAATGGGGTCAACATTGTTATTAATGCGACCAAAAAGGTCACCAACGGGGCCCATAAGGTCACCAACGGGGCCCATAAAGTTATTACTGGGCCAAAACGTTAGCAAGCGCTAGCTAAAAGAAACCATGTGCCATTTATTTCTACTTCCTGCCTCAGTATCCATGCTGAACGACCCAAAACCTTTCATGTCGTATTACTTCACTCGTTCTTTCTGTTCATCCTCACTCAGCTCAGCTAAAATCATTTTTTCCTCTGTCCTCATCCGACAAGCCTTCCCAGGCGCAGCCCGCCCCCTGCTGGCTGCTCTGGGAACTACCGCTCCCAGTGAGGGGCCTACCTTTGCAGTGGACGGCCACGGCTCCTTGCGCGTTCTCACAGACGTACAGGAAGCGGCGTAAGATGGTGTCGTTGGGCGTGCTGCCGTCGATGAAGAAGAGGTCGTAGTGGTCGAAGCCGGCGTTGGTGAAGCGCTTTCCGTCGTAGATCTTCTTGTTCAGGCGGATGATGGTGGTCACTCCGTGCTTCCTGAAGTAGGGGAAGTAAGCCTCGGGCGCGTGCAGAGGGTAACCTGCAGGGGCAGAGCGTCGCTCTAACATATCGTCTCTCATTACGACTTTCTGAAATCATCTGGGAAACTTCAGCTGGGAGGAGCAGCAGTGGAAACTTTACTTTCCTCACTAATCTGGCGTCTCTGGAAGCTTTGGAATCTGAACCAGATCTGCTGCTTACGTTTCAGACAAACTCAGGAATTTACTTGTGCAACACAAGAGCGAGGTTAACCTGATTCAACAGAGGGAGGGAACATAAACACCGCCGGGCATCCTGGGAAAATCTAGACTGTTTAAACTAGGAAAGGTTTTTATAAATAAAACAGCTGCTGCAGGACGGAGTGAAACCAGACAATCTGCATGACAAAAGCAGTTTGTAACCGTCAGTGAAATAATACCGAGTGGAATAAAATGCTTTCTTGTGTTTTCCATGAAATACGAGAAGAAAACAGCTTAAATTTGTTCACGCACCGTTTTCTATCCTGGATTTGGGATGCGGTCCGCTGAAGGCCAGAAACTTTCCCGGGACGATCCAGTTCAGGTCTCCGTTCTCGACGCGCTGCAGACAGAGACGAGGCGACAACACAGACAGTTTACACGACTTCAGGCAGGGAAACAATAAAACTGGAGTCTTTAACTCTGATTATTTAATTCAGGCTTGTTTTAATTTAGTCCTGCTAAGGTGAAACTACTCCGGTTCTCCAGAAGAGGGCACCGCAGTCCAGGTTTCCAACTTTATCTCATCCTGATGCAGAAAAGGAAAAACTGAAAACATCTTCAACACTCAGAGATGGTAAAACATCTGAGCACCTGATCAAGTTATCAATCATTGAATATTTAAAATGACAAAATCAGATGTACCAAATTATAAAATTAAGGAGAAATTTTGGTATTTTAAAGACCAAAATGACAATAATAATAAAATAAAAAATAACTAAATCAGGCAGAAGAAAAATTTTCCAAATCAGTTTCATATAAAATCTTCAGAAACTTTAACAGAAACTGCAGGTCTGAGTCTGGTGAATTAAAACATGTTTGATTTTCATTCAGTGGGTAGAAAATCCAGAAGTTTAACTCAAGTAAAAGTAGAAATACTTCAAAATACAATTACTGAAGTAAAAGTACAAAGAACAGCAGCAAACATACAACTTTTGAAAAATGTTACTCAAGTAAATGTAACTAGTTACGACTCAACAGGAAACACTATTAATATAAAGACTGACATAACATGAAGGAGTCCTTATGTTTATGACTCATATGAAATGTTATTCTGAAAATAATGAAACTTTGAGTTAAGAGGTTCATTATTTACCAAATGAAACTTTATGAAAACACTCAAACATTCATGGAGACTCCTTCCTGTATGGCGGAGTGATGTCAGTCTGGTCCTTCAAATTAAAAGTTCCCAGAGCCGCGTTTTCAAACCATTAAAGCAGTGACTGGTCTTACTGGTTTTACCTCGTAGTGTTCGTATTCGTCCACATCAAACGTCTCAAAGTCAAAGAAGCCGTGCTGCAAAGCCTGGAAAACGACGGAAACCGTTTGTTTTTGTTAATTACAGGATAAATACAGATTCATTTCCTATGCTAAAGGTTACAGTCGGGTCATTTCCTCTCACTGCGGCGTTTGGTCCTGATAAAACCATTTAATCATCGTTAATATGCAGACATACGGCGGCAGCAGTAAGTGCTGACCGGAGCCCATCAGTCGCTGCTGATTTATTCTCCAGAATGTGAAAAGCAGCAGACGGAAACGTGACGCAGCCCGACCTGCAGCAGCTCCGGGTGAGTCAACACCTGATCCACACATGGACTAATTAATCCGACCAAACAGGTCCGTGTCATCTCCCACTGCACCGTTTGGACTGCCGTTGGACTTTACATGCAGCGGGCTAACATGATAAAGGTCAGAGGTGACAGGAAGCGCCACTGGGAAAGAAAATGAACTTTGAACTTTGTTTCTTTCTGTCCTGTCAGGACGATGCCAGCTGTTTGCTGCCTCTGGTCACGGCGTTTGGGTCTGCCAGGCAGAATAATGAGTCCAGTTCTCCACCGTTTGCTGAATCATCGTTGTTCTTTTCTCCTTCTGAAAGCGTTTTTGGAGGTCAGACTCATGAAACCAGCGGTTCCACAGTCAGACGTCAAAGGCCGGCGTCCTGCAGCCGTCCACTCCAGCTGTGTTTAACCAGATTTAATCCAGTCCGTTTGGTTCGAAGGTCCGGTTTGTTTGGGGAGGATCTCTGGTCCTCCAAACCTCGGTCTGGGTTCGGTTGAATGAACTCTGGTTCTGGGCATTCTGGGTAAATACAACCAAAGCTAACATGTTAGCCTAGCGCTAGCAGCAGAAATGGCTCCTGGTCTTTAACCAAAGACTGAAGAGAAATCCTCCATCTGACGCCTCCATTTTAGTTTCTATTTTGTAAAGCAGGAAGTGGCGAGAAATCAAAAACTCCTCCTTCACCCGGTTCAGTGACGAATAAAAACGTCTTCTGATGCTTTTAGATGGTTTCAGGCAGATAATGAAGAATCACATTTAATAACAATATTTCAAGAAATGTGTAAAACATATGAGAGTTAATTACTGATATATAATCAGTGAGAAACAGATAAAGACGTTTGGGTCGAAGCCTTTGACCAGCAGGACTGGTGACTGAGGTCAAGATTGAAAAAAACCAAAAACAGGTGAAGTCCTTCAGAAATACTGAATTATTGATCAACCAGAACGATGTGAAGGTGGCAAGAAGTTAAAGAGCAGCAGCCAGATTTAAAGTCTTTTCTCTGCAGAGTCTGCAGCACCAGATCCCAGTTAAACCGCAGAGTCTCTGCTGCACGTAATCACACTCAGCGGAGGATTATTCACACTTATGACCGATTAGCCACCGGCCTCTGATTGGCTGCCCTTCAGCGGCTCTTCGACACGCCGAGCCGTTATGTAACGATAATCTGCAGCTGAGAACTTCCCAGACCGCTTCCTGTTCCCAGACCGCTTCCTGTTCCCAGACCGCTTCCTGTTCCCAGACCGATTCCTGTTCCCGACCGCTTCCTGTTCCCGACCGCTTCCTGTTCCCGACCGCTTCCTGTTCCCGTTCCTGTTCCCGACCGCTTCCTGTTCCCGACCGCTTCCTGTTCCCGACCGCTTCCTGTTC